>NC_085045.1:3116017-3171017 GCF_963692335.1 Osmerus eperlanus | reverse complement strand
CCATTTAAACCCCCACCGGGGTTTGAACCCTCACAGCAACCCGCACCCCCGACGGTCGCGGTTTAACGGAAAAAAAGATAAAAAAAGAAAAACAGAAAACAGCTGAATGCCCAGAATGTCTGCTGACTTTCGAGTCCTCCTCTCCTTCTGTGAAAGTGCTACATCTCTGCTGACAGTCATGGTGTAGAAAAAGCTATTAAGACGTATTGACGTGGGTAGCAAGACGAGGCTGGGAGCTGTCCGCCGCTGAGTGCTGAATGGGCAGCTGGCTGCATGCGCCGGCTCTGTGGGAGCGTGGAACTGCAGGGCACAGGCGCATCAGCCCAGATGGGGCCTGTTGGTTAGCACGCAGCCGTGAGGGGGTACACTGTGGAACTTATCTCTGGGGCGGGGGTGTGTGTGATGGGGTGTGTGTGAGGGGGGGGGGAGGGTCAGAAGATGAGGATGAGTTGAGGATGTTTCCACGTTGATGTACCTTCACTCGTTCACACACTGGCATCATTAGATGCATTAGCTTCGGGTTGCGTCTAAACCGCATTGCAAATGTGTCCAGTAAAAGTCAAACACATGCACGTGATACATGCACCTGTACAATGATACACTACAGTGGCACGTTATATTGCATCCTCAATATTCATATTATACAACGGCCAAATGAAAAGTACCCGTGTTTCAAGCATTGTATAGCACTATGAAATCTGGTCAAGCTGTTTATTACCAAGCTAACATTTTGTCTGATTTTGATTTCCTCTCCGCCCCCCAGGACCCCCCTTCCCCCCCCAGGAGGTGCAGGTTCACTGCGGCCAGAACCCCGGCATCCTGCAGGTGCGCTGGAAGCCCCCGCCCCTCACCCCCACCGGCACCTCCAACGGAGCCAACGTGATTGGCTACGCCGTGTGCACCAAGGGACAGAAGGTGCATAGGAGCGATCTGCCGTCCCACAGTTTAGTCATGTTTAGTTCTGTGAGGGTAGGAGCGTGTATTCGGTCTGTAGCACTCTACCGCCATCCGCTGGAGGGAGGCGGTATAGCAACGGAATTCCATCCAATTGGCCTGGATTATGTAACATGGTTTTAAAGCGGTTTTACCAGGCTCCATTTTGACTATGGCATGTGTATGATATGTGTATGTGTGCAAAGAGAGTATGTTATCTGTTCCCATAGCTCTCCCTTGCATGTGGGTGAATGCACGGTACAATGTGAATGGCATAGTACAATGTGAATGCACAGTACTGTCACTGAGGAGCTGTGTGTTGTCCTGGTGTCCCCAGATAGCAGAGGTCCTGTACCCCACGGCCGACTACGTGACGATAGAGCTGAACCAGATCCAGGGCCTAGAGGCCCGGGAGGTGATAGTCAGGACGTTGTCAGCACAAGGGGAGTCCCAGGACTCCCCCGTAGCCACCATCCCACACACCCTCCTGGGCTCCCCTCGCCTCTCCCACAGGCAGCTTGCACATCCCCCTCCCATGCCTCACCCCCAGCCCCCTCCGGCACACACGCAAACCTACCCACCTTACCCGCAGACCTACCCGCCATCGCACCCCCAGCCCCACGTCCTGCCCCGGCCCCAGCCCCACACGCTGCCCCACGGACAGCCGCACTCCCAGCCCCTACGCCACCCTCCCCCCCACCCCCAGCCCCACCTGCAGCCCCACCTGCAGCCCCACCCCATGCCCCCCAAGGCCAAGCCCCTGGGAGGTGCTCGAGAGCCCGAAACCAAAGATCAGGAGGGCGGGGGCCTGCGGCCTGGACAGCCCTGGGAGAACGCCCGCACGCCCTCGCCCCACCCCCCCACGCGCGGACACACCCTGGAGCCGCCCCACTACCAGCCGCGGCGGTCGCCCTCGCCCCAGAGGATCCTGCCCCAGCCTCAGGGGGTCCCCATCCCCAACACCATCGCCAAGGCCATGGCCAGGGAGGCTGCCCAGCGGGTGTTCGCCGAGGGAAACCGGGTGAGCGCACGGAAGATAGAATACACAGCACGGATGAAATGTACGATTTCAATTCGGCGACTTCCTGCTCATACATGAGGCAGGACTCCTGAGTGAGCCAGGCTTCCTGTCCAAGTATCTGCTCCCTCCGTGGCGGCTCCCTGCGTGGGTGTGTGATGTTTGTGTCGTGTGCTCCAGGTTGAGAAGAGGAACATCTTCAGCGACCGGGGCGACGCCCTGCACCCTCTCAACTCCGACGAGGAGGAGGATGGCTACGACTCGCCGCACGCCCGCCGGAGAGGCGCATCTGTGGACGAGTTCCTCCGGGGCTCCGAGATGGGCAGACATGTGTGTGCTGTACTCTACTACACGCCTGGGTGTCCTTAGCACAATCACAGCTACACAAAGGACACATGTGGAAGTCTCACGGTTAATGACAGAGAAATACATCTCTCTCTATCTCTCCCTCCCTCTCTCTCCCTCTTTCTCTCTATACCTTTGTCTCTTCTCTCCCCTCTCTCTCTCTCCCTCTCTCTCCCTCCCCCCCTCTCTCTCTCTCTCTCCCTCCCCCCCTCTCTCTCCCTCCCCCCCTCTCCCCCTCTCTCTCTCCCTCTCTCTCTCTCTCTCTCTCCCTCCCCCCTCTCCCTCCCCCCCTCTCTCTCTCTCTCTCTCTCTCTCTCCCTCCCCCCTCTCTCTCCCTCCCCCCCTCTCTCCCCCCCTCTCTCTCTCCCTCCCCCCCCTCTCTCTCTCTCCCTCCCCCCCTCTCTCTCCTCCCCCCCTCTCCCCCTCTCTCTCTCCCTCTCTCTCTCTCTCTCCCTCCCCCTCTCTCTCCCTCCCCCCCTCTCTCCCTCCCTCTCTCTCTCCCTCCCCCCTCTCTCTCCCTCCCCCCCTCTCTCCCCCCCCTCTCTCTCCCTCCCCCCCCTCTCTCTCTCTCTCCCTCCCCCCCTCTCTCTCCTCCCCCCCTCTCCCCCTCTCTCTCTCCCTCTCTCTCTCTCTCTCCCTCCCCCCCTCTCTCTCCCTCCCCCCCTCTCTCCCCCCCTCTCTCTCTCCCTCCCCCCCCCTCTCTCTCTCTCCCTCCCCCCCTCTCTCTCCTCCCCCCCTCTCCCCCTCTCTCTCTCCCTCTCTCTCTCTCTCCCTCCCCCCCTCTCCCTCCCCCCCTCTCTCTCTCTCTCTCTCTCTCTCTCTCTCCCTCCCCCCTCTCTCTCCCTCCCCCCCTCTCTCCCTCCCTCTCTCCCTCCCCTCCAGCACCACCACTACAGTCACAGTGAGGAGTACCAGACAGAGAGCAGCCGTGGCTCCGACCTGTCTGACATCATGGAGGAGGACGAGGAGGAGCTCTACTCTGAGATGCAGCTGGAGGAAGGCCGCCGGCGGAGCATCAACTCTCACAACACTCTCAAGGTACAGCACACGCCCCCTGGAGACGCCCCCTGGAGACGGCCCGGGGGGGGGGAGGGGGTCGTGGGGGAGGGGTGAGGGGAGGGGGGGGGACATGTCATCTGCTGCGGCCCCTCTTCCACACGCTCCACATGCAGGCTCGCTGTGGCCTTGCCTGGCTGAGCTCTCCAGCCTGACCTCTGACCCCTGTGACCTCTGACCCCTGCGCACCTCGCTTCATCAGGCTTAGCTAGCGCAGGGGTGTGTCTCCGCTCACCCAGCATGAATGACGCCAGGCCACCCGACTGCAATGTCTTATATCGAGATTCAGCGTGTTCCTATTTGAAATTGTAACTGTCCGTTGTTTTCCGAGTTTGAATTATCTGTGTAATGTAAAGTTGGAAATGGAATAGAATGTGTGTGATGTTGTTTGTAAAAAAAAAAAAAAAAAAGATTTTAAGATTTTCTTTGGAGAACGTTTTTATTATCTTTCGAAATGTACTGTACCATCAGCTAGAAAGGCCTTTTCATAGCAAGTGCATATGGGAATCTCATTTAAGTGAGTTGGCTTAAATGGAATTATTCACTTTTGTTTGAGTCTTGTCTCATGGAATTGATTTTGAATGTGTTTCTTGATGTCCATGATATCCTCTGTCTGTACAGTATGTTTATCTGTCATGCTTGAGTCTTGTGAGGAGGCATGTCAAACTGTAGACTTTAGTTTTTAAGACACAGTGATGTTAAAAGTGTGCAGTACCATGTGAGCTGGAAGTTCATTGGTGTGTTGATCAGCATAGAACCTATTAATGCTGCATCCCCCCAATGTTTCCAAATTCATCAGTTCACAAAGTCTGTCTGTTTACCTGTTTGTGTAACACTGCCTGTTGTGAATGTACTTTTTAGTTTTTTTTTGGTATGTTTTATCATGTTTTATGTATTATCATGTTCTGGATCAAATATAAATGTTTTATTTTAACAGCAGGAATTAAATAATCACATGCTGTTATCATCAGTAAAATAGAGACCCACATAGAAAACACATATTCAAGACGAGATGAAAATCAATTGATAATTCAGTATTAAGGTAAAAACTAACCTTTTAATGAAATCTGTGTTTTTATTATATATATATACTTCATGTTTATCTTTTCCTTTCTTTGATCATTTTGTTTCCACACATTTCTGTTCAGCTCCTCGTACACCTTTGCATTTTTCTGTGTGGACTGGTCATCCGGTAGATGGGTTAAGGTCAAGAAACCCTCTGACCTTTGAACTCTGACCTCTGCTCAGTGGAACATCCAGTTCTTTTATTTTCCCTCCTCTGTTTCCCTCCACAGATTCCCGTTCAGAGCATGAGTCATCTCTCCCTGCTCAGAATGACACTGCATGCCTTACCTCAGGCCATTGCCTCAAATAACTAATTCTGTCTTTATTTTGTCTTCCCCCTCCCCAATTTATTTTCTATTCACACACTGTGTTGTTTCCTGCCTGTTCTAACACCTTCAAAAACAAACAAAAAACAATACAATCCTCCCAAACGTAAACCTCCTTAACTGAACTGTGAAACCCGGATGGTGCTGTGTGTCGATGCGCTCCCCGGCCGCAGGCGTACTACCGGCGGCAGGACCTGGGGGAGGAGAGGGACTCGTGGGACCTGCAGAGGGAGGTGGTGAGGCAGAAGTCTCTCCGCAGCAAGCGGCTCCACAGCATCCCCGAGGTGTCGGAGGAGGAGCCGGACGGCGTGGACGGCCTGGGCCAACGGCTCCGCTTCGAGGACGGCGGGGGGCGGCCCGGTACCCCCCGCATGCAGCGCAGGAACCGCATGTACCAGCCCGACCCCCCCCTCCACAACCACCTCTCCCCCAACAAGAACTCCCGCCGCCTGCAGCGCCAGCGCTCCTCACCCCGCTACTGCGACGGACGCTACGGTTACTCCCTGGACGACCGCTTCCCGGGCCGGCCGGGCCGCCAGGCCACCAAGAGCCCCGACAGCGGCCTGGACTGCGGCAGCGAGGAGGAGGGCTCCCTGGGTTACCGCGGCTACCACGGTTACGGCCCCACGCGGGCCCCCGTGCGGGTCATCCACTGCGAGGGCCCGGTGGAGCGGCGGGCCCTGGCCATGGGCCGCAAGAGAACCCTGACGCGCCAGTGCAGCGTGGAAGAGGACTTCTGCGACGGGCCCGGCTCCGCCCCCAAGACGGGCCACGTGGGGGACCTGAGGAGCAGGGAGGTCCGCTACGGACCGGGCCGGGAGGCCGGGCCCAGATTCGACCCCAGGGAGGCAGGCCTGAGCCAGGGCAGGTTCAGCCAGCTGGACAGGGCCTATCTCACTCACAGGGACAGTAGGGCCAGGCTCGTCAGGGGCAGCGACCAGCCGCTGGTGTGTGTGACTCAGACTGTTCTGCTGTGCATTCCATCAGCAAGCAGTAAAACCATTCTTTATTCCTGGGTGTTTTTTTCCGTTAGTTTTCTCTATGGGTGTCCCCACGTTTTTACATTGATTTCTTATCGTTTTTGTGCAATATACCGGCAAGTTACTACATGTTCATGGTGGCTCTTATTTGTAGTTTTTCATGTGTATTGGTTTGCTCGTTCCTAGAACGTCCAGTGAGTTTTTAAGTGAAGCTTTTTTGGTTACCTAAAGGCCATTTCAGGACGTTTTTGTTTCTCATGTCTCTGAGGAGAAGGTCTCATCTCCGAGAGAGCTGGGTGTCTCTCCGTGTCTCTACATGGAGATATGTGGTCTCCCTCTCCTCCTCTGCCCTCCCCCTTCTCCCCAACCAACCAATGAGGCGTCCGTGTGACTGCTCTGACTGACATCACCCCTCCTAGCCTGTCATGTACCGGTCCCTCCACCTCCCGAGGGACCTGTGCTCCCAGCATGCTCTGCTTCTCCCAGGTCCCAGTGGCTGGTCTGCACTGCCAGCTCAGGCTCCAGCGCTAGCTGTGACCCCTAGCCTGCTGTGATCAGTGGCCGGCCTGCACCCTGTCCCCGCACCATCACACCGCCTCAGACAGAGACCGCTCTCTCTCCCTCATAGCGTGTTTCTTTCCTCTCTACTCTCTCTCCCTCTTATGCTGAATAGTCTCCCGCCCCTTCCTCCACCACCCCCTGCTTCCCTCGTCATGGAAAATCGTCGGTCCTTGGTCTCTGCTGACAGAGAGCAGGCCCAGGGTGGAGGCCGGTACAGCTGTGCTCAGCTCCCGCGCCCACGCCTTCCTCCATCTCCCTCTCCTCCACGCACGCTCACACCTCCCGCGCCAGCGAGGGCCGTCAGGGAGTCGACATGCACAAAACAAAACAAAAAAATGGTCTTTAGCTAAACACCCGACCCTGCTCAGCCCCCCCACCCCCACCCCCGCGGTCCATGTTGTTGTGTTAGGGTGCGTTTGATTTGGTTGTGTGGATGGTTTATTGGTTTGTCGTTCTCCTTGTTTTATGCGTTACTTTTACTTTGCCTCCCTAAGGACAAATGGAAGTGACATCATTTGCTCTTATGGTTTTGCGTTTGTTTTCAATGGGTGATTTGTCTCTCTGTCTCCCTCTGTCTCTCTCTCTCTCATCTCTGGCTAGGAACAGGCAGGGTGTGTTTAACCTGGCGTGTGTTCTCTCTCTCCCTCCGAAGATCATAGGGAACTCCCCCTCTCACGGGCGCTCCGAGCGGATGGACCACTCAGGACGGCGGCCTGTCCGCGGAGCCCCTCCTCCACAGCGACGCCCAATCACAGTTCCTTCCATTGGTTAGTGAGGCCACCTCCCCTTCCACTCCCACCGCAACCCCACCGCAGGGCCCCTGGTGTTGCCTAAACATCCCATGTGTTTCTCTGGCAGAGCCCAACACAGGGCACCCCTGTACGTTCTCGCCCCTTCTCACGCCCCCAGGTGACGCGTATGGGCGGGGGGGGCGGGCGATAACGAACTAGTGGCCTCCACGAAATGTGGAGGTTTATCTACACACAGGGCCAACTCTATTCTGACCTCTTCTCGTGTCAGTTCGGCGCAAGCTTTGCTGTTTTGCACTGACGGATGTCCTCTGCCCTCCCAGCCCCCCCAGCCCTCTAGCGTGTGTTGCTGCAGTGGGCTAAAGTGGTGTGCATGTGATCGTGTGTGTGTGTGATCATGTCTGTGTGTGTGTTGGCTTTCGTCTATGTTTGCGTCTGTGTGTGTGTGTATGCAGGTGTGTGTGTGTGTGTGTGTGTGCGGGGGGATTCCCTGACTGTAACCCTGTGGTTGGTGTCTCCTGTAGAGATCACCATGGAGAGTAACAGTGAGGGGAGTGAGGGGAACCTCTCACCTGGCAAGGAGGATGGTTACTATGGCAGTGTAGCTCGGCGCAGGAAGTGGCATCACTATGGTATGTGGAGCAGCTTCTCTCAAGCAGACTGTTACTGTTGACCGTGACGGAAAAAAACAAGAGAGCCTTGTGTTCATCTGCAGGGTGTTTAGAGGTGGAGGGTCTTTCTGCTCCGAGCTTGACTCTAGACAAGATGGCCGCTGTTTCTGTCAATGGAGAATGACTGTCCCCCTCCCTGTACATCCCTTTACCACCTCAGATCCTAAATCTCCCTTCAAACCCTCCCGCCTCCTCTCCTTAATCCACCCTCAACCTCCACCCCTCCTCCCGCCCTCCCCCAGGTTGTTGGTATGTTGATTTTGCATGAGTGGTTGTTTGCAGAATAGTGAAAAGAAGAAATGTTGGATGGAGAACTTGCACTCTTGTCTTGTTGGTATCACTCCATATGATGTCATCTCAATTAGACATTTTGATGACAAATAATTTCCCAAAATGTTTTATACTACGTATTCATTGTGTCCAGTACATCTTTGTGGTTCTGGTTGCACAAAATAAATAGATGGGATTCCCAGGGCCTTGAACCAGACTGTCTCCCAAACTATCGCAATCGAAGCATTTGATTGGACATGGGGGATCCATGAGTTGCATGGTTTAGGGCCATCAGGTTCATTCCTTTCCCCTCACTGTCCCGTTATGGAACCAGGAAGCTGCTTTGGCGTTTGGTCTGTTGACTTCTTTGTTCTCCGACCCCTAACCCTAAAGAACTGGGAGTTTGTCGCTTCCTGTATGACCTGAAGCAAAGTAAAACAGCAACGTTTGTTACCCCCCCCCCCCCTTCTGATAGTTTGCGCATGGTCATGTGATTACCCCTGCATCCCACAGCTTGGCTTGTATGTCCTCCCCTGACTGTCTCTGTCCTGTGTCTGTGTGTGTGTGGCTGTCAGTGACTCTCTGTGTTCGCTGTCTGTTGCTCCAGCAATAGGACTTGTGTGTTGAAACTACACAACAAATCGTACTTTTGAAACACTTGGCTCTTCTTCTACACACACACACACAAACACACACACAAACACACACACACAAACACACACACGCCTCACCCCCTGTCAGCCGGGAGTGACGTGGTACCACCTGGGCTGGCCTGGCAGTAGCACCACTCTCCTCTCCTGTGTTTCAGACGGGTACGGCGGGCGTGGCCACGTGCCGGGGCGAGCACGGCGCAGCCCGGAGTACTACGAGGAGTCGGAGGGCGAGGAGCCGGCCCGCGTGTTCGTGGCGCTGTTCGACTACGACCCGCTGTCCATGTCCCCGAACCCGGACGCGGCCGACGAGGAGCTGCCCTTCAAGGAGGGACAGATCATCAAGGTGGGGGGGCGTGCGAGCTCACGGGCGTGCTGCTAGAGGGGTGGGGGCAAAACACAGGAAATGACACAGTTGTGAGAAGTCTCTTCACTGTGTGAGCGTACTGTACAGACACACACAGGGATGCACATGTTACCTTTCGTAACAGAGGTGGGGTGTTGTTGGGTTATGTTCCCTGACCGGTACTCTGACACCATGCTTCTGTCTGTGTGTGTGTGTGTGTGTGTGTGTGTGGCTGTCAGGTGTTTGGGAACAAGGACACAGATGGGTTCTACAGAGCGGAGGTCAGAGAGCGGGTGGGGCTCATTCCCTGTAACATGGTATCTGAGATCCAGACCGAGGATGACGACATGATGGAGCAGCTGCTCAAACAGGGCTTCCTGCCCCTCAACACCCCGGTGGAGAAGCTAGGTAGGCCCCCTCTCCTGTGCCCTCTCTCTCCCTCCCTCTCCTCCGTCTGCCGCTGTGTTCACCCCGCTCTCCTCCTCCTCCTCTTCCCCCCCCCCCCGACTCTCTACACTGGTGTGTTTTGCGGATGGTGCTCTTATTTCTTCTTCTCCACTTCCTGTCTTCCTGTCCTCTCTTCTTCTCTCTTTCCCTCCTGATAAGTGAACTGCAACCGCTTCAAAGATGGCCGCTCAATAAACCGCAGGTCCCGAAAATCCAAGAGAGGTGTGTTCTTCTCAGGTGCCCTTTGACCCCCTGCTCCCATATCCATCCCTCACCTCCCCCCCCCCCCCCCCCAGCTCCTCTTAACCATGCTACCCTCTCGGGATTCATTCATTCTAATCCATAAATCATACAAATGTCAAGATGACTGAGAAGGATATAGATGAATGTATGACTCACAGTAATACTAATCAATCCCTGATTAAGCAACTGCTCAACAAGGTCATCAACCATCACATGCATCTTCAGAAGACGATTATTTCAAGTATATCGCCTTTTATCCCTCCAATCAACCACCCATCTCTCCCCCCCCCCTCTCTCTCCCCCTCCCTTCCTCCCTCTGCCTGTCCAGAGAGGAACCGGCGTAGCGGGCGTCAGCACCCGGCCTCCACCCGCAGGATGGTGGCCCTGTATGACTACGACCCCAGGGAGAGCTCCCCTAACGTGGATGTGGAGGTAACTGCTCCCCACTACCTCCCCACAGTCCCACCACGCGCTGTACATTCACACACACATGCTAATGTTACATGCTATCGCCACCGACAGGGAAAGGGGACAGTGTGGTCTTTCTCAGAGTGCACGGTGGGTCCTGTTGCTACGGTAACATTGATCGTATATCAGATGTGTCTCACGGCAACGATCCAGACTGAATCACCTAAATAGGCTCAACGATCAACAACCCCCCCTAACCCCTCCCCCCCCCCACCCACACACACACACTCATACACACACGCACACACACGCTCCCTGTGAATCATGAACTGGTCACCTGTCCCCCGCTGCCCCCCTCCCCTTGGTTTCACCCACTCTCCTTTCTATTGGGCCCCAGCCACAGTATGGGAGAGACAGGCTGATGGACGAGGTGAGTGAGAGCAGCCTGTGTGTGCTCTGTGTGTCCCCCACCCTGTAGAGTGTGTAGATGAGGTGGGGTTCAGATGAGGACCCGCCCCCACACCACCCCCCTAACACACACACACCCTCTTTCGTCGTCACTAATCCCCCTCAATGCCTTGCTGGGCCCAGCATCCTGCCTTGGTTTGGTCTGTGTGTTCAGTAGTATTCTTCACCTGTGTGTTTGGTTGGTGTGCGTTTGGTTGGAGACCCCCTAAGGAGTCCTACTGGATTGCGATGCAATCCTGTCCTTCAGTCATCCAACAGTTGATACATTTGTTTGTTGTCTGGTGGCCGGACTGTCTTGACACGCCCACCTGCATCCCACTGATTGGAAGAGGAAGGACAGAATCTCACGCTGTTCCGACCCTAATGGAATCCCCTGGTTCTTCCGAGGTCTTATTTAACTGTGTTTAGCTTGCATGGGGCTGTGTGAGGCGTGCAAGGGAAGATCGATGTCCTGTAATTCTCTCTGTCTTGGTCGACAGGCTGAATTGACCTTCTGTGCCGGAGACGTCGTCAACGTCTTTGGCGAAATCGACGAAGATGGATTTTACTACGTAAGCGTTCAGTAGAACGAAGTCACATTTGTTCCTTTACTCTTAAAGCGTCCAGTAGAAACCGAACGAAGAGTCTTGATCTGTGTTTTGCGCCTCTTAAAAACCCCTTCCACAGGGCTGCGCTTTACCATCGCCATCTGGTGGTTTACTGTGAGAACTGCACTTGTAATGCTCCCATTAAACCACGAGATGGCGGTATTGAAGCGCAGCCCAATGGCGCTGTCAAAACAGTGTCCTTTAAAAAAAAACTTCCATAGGGCTGCGCTTTACCATCGCCATCTGGTGGTTTACTGTGAGAACTGCACTTGTAATGCTGCCATCAAACCAGGAGATGGCGGTATTGAAGCGCAGCCCAATGGCGCTGTCGAAACAGTGCCCTTTACCGACGGCCTCTTCCTGCTCCCATCCCCCAGGGTGAACTCAATGGACACAAGGGCCTCGTCCCCTCCAACTTTCTAGAAGAAGTGCCTGACGACGTGGAGGTTTTTCTCACGGACACTCCATCTCGGTACCCACAGGACGCTCCGGCGCGGATCAAGACCAAAAGGGTACACGCTCTTACGCAGTACTAGCCCTCTTGTCATCCATCTGCTCCTTTCAGGTCCCTCTCTCTCTCCTCCTTCCTTTAGTTTCTCCGTCCGTGCTTGTGTGTGTTTCGTTGTCGAGGTTACGATGGGGGACGCTTTGTCGCTGTAGACAGGAACGACCACCCAGAGCTACCTTTTAGATACCACACTGAGGGGCGTTTTTGTTTTTCAATGTTGACTGCTGTGAAAAGGGGGAAACTTATGCACTGTACGTAAAATATCTGGACATACCGTATTCATAAAGCATTCTCCCTAGCGAAGGGACAGGAGCAGCAAGATGCTGACTTAAAAAGGTTGCGTAATATCTTGGGGACGTCCACAAACGTTTTTTGCACATGCATATTTAGCATTGTAGTAATGCTTTATGAATATAATCTGTGTTTGATCTAAAATAACTGACGATAGAGGGAGTAGTTTTGATGTATCGGAGGATGAAATATGTAGAGTGTAGTGCCGCATGTTCAATCTTTAAGATGCATGGATTCTCCTTGAACAGTTTTATAAGAAAAACAAGTCAAGTACTCTCATTTTTGTATTTGCTTCCTGAACGCCTTGTTTTTGTATATTGCATAACTGTAAAATAGCACGCGAGACGTCAACTAATTTATGTTCCTATCAGAGTATAATTTCAACAAAAAGAAAACATTCTATAACTAGTTGTAAATATAATGTGTCAAAAAATGGTGTTAACAAATAACTGCAATTGATGTTTGAATACCAACAGGTTTTCATCAGAGATTTCCTTGGTTTATAGTTTTGCCATTCTCACAGTGCAGATTATTGAAATGCCATCACTGCATTTTATTTTATTTATTTCTTTTTTTTTCTCACCGCTTGGCAAACCAGAAGAAGAGTGTTCATTTCACACCTTAAAGGCTCTGTTTCCGTCACGTAAGTGGGCAACTGAGGACACCAAGGTTACGTTCCTCTCGTCTAATGCAGGTGACATGGGTACCACCAAGTTATGGTACACACACACACAAACACACACACTTTTTCATAACACCTTTCGTCAACATCTTTCTTTGTCGCCTCGGAAACACACAACAACGCATACCACATTTGGCTCTTACCTAACGACGGACAGAGGGCGTTCGGAGAGAGGCGTGTGTTCTCTCACTGAAGAACAACCGCCCTAGTCAGTGCATTAGACGAGAAGCATGGTGTCTTCGGTTGTTTCTCTGAGTGTTGTACGACTGTCCGTCTCCCACTCTTAGTCTCCTGCTGTAACTCATGAAAAGCTAAAAGGCTAATTGTTGCACGATCCAGATGCTTCCCCTCCCCTGTAGAAGTAGCGCTAGACTGAGACGGGCCCCTAACACTGACCCCCTAGCACCTCCCCTCTCCCTGAAGTAGTGCACCCCACCAAACACACCCAACCCTGTTTCGTGGCGGAGGCCAACCAATGACAACATGTCACACAGGCTCATGGATTTCCTGGAGCTATTTTTTTCCTGTTGGGCACAAAGCTGTGGTCTGCTCAAGCATCTGACACGATGAAGATGTTTGTGGGGTGCAATTTTTCTCTTTCACTTAACGAATGACGCAAAATGGTAAAACAAGCCATTAACATTTTTTATCCTCATAGAGCTGGCATCTAGTTTCGATTTTCAAACCTCATTTTGATTAACATGAGAAACTGAGAATCTCATAATTATTTTTTTGGTTAAGTTTGCATAAATAATTTCGTGCTTGCGACCAGATTTGTAAATGAAACTTTTTTAAAGCAGGTTGAATTGGTTCCAACAACCTTGAAGTTACCTTGATGAAAAGTGATAAAATGCTCCAAAACTGGTAAATTGATAACTTATCTCCTCTTTACTTGCCATAAACTACGAACATTCAATGTGCAGATACGTACCATTTGGAAATACCTGTTATATGTAGCTATGTTCCTCCAGAGACTTCCGTCTCATGTTAATGGGATCTTGTCAACACATTTCTCCTAAGTGCAATTTAAAGGAAGCCTTTTAGCTCATGATTACAAGGAATATTTAGATATTCAATGTTTCTCTGTAACCCAGTTGTACAGTATACATTATGTAAGTAAGACTATATATTTAAACAAACCTTTGCTGTCATTTTGTCAAAAATGTAACACAGTACTATGTTGTATCTCATTTTCTGTGAAAGGCATTTCCTTTTCCATTGATAGTCATGTTTGTTGGAGAGATTTGTGCAGCATCAGCAGAACACGTTAACTACTTGGGAAGAGAGGAGAGAGAGAGAGAGAGAGAGAGAGAGAGAGAGAGGACCTAAAGAATACTCACATAGACTCGTCTGACTTTACGCTAATAAGACAACACCCAAGTTGTTCTGACATGTGAGGGAGATAGACTGGGGGATCCAGAGCTATGGTGGCCCCGATGAGACAGAAAGGACTGAGAGAAGGGGAGTAGTGGCTGGGGTGCGAGAGAGAGCTGGCTGTTTAACCCCCTGAACTGTCCCTTACGGGTCTCCCATTAGGTTCCGACGGAAAAATCGTGTCCGCCCAGAAGAGCCGCCTCACCCACTGTGCGCCCACACCTCCCTGGCTCCGGCCCCGCCATCGTGGGGCCCGGCAGTCCCACGAGGAGCCCCCACGACTTGTCCTCCAAAAAGAAAAAGGGACTGATCTCCAAAGGGAAGAAACTGTTGAAAAGACTTGGCGCTGTAAAATAGTCTCTCGACATACCCTACGTGATAAGAATATATAATTATATTAACACCCCCCCCCCTCTCTCTTCCATTTGCTGTCATTTCCATTCAGTCAAGAAAAAATATTGAACATAGCGGTCTTAACATGGATTTGAATGGCATGTTGCCAGCTTGGCAAACCACTGTATTCTTATACATCTGTTGTATATTAGTCAGAATCCGTATTTTCTTATTTAAGTACAGTACATATTTGGAATATGATCTCACAGGTTGACGGTGTGTCGACCTCTCTGGCTGTTTGCGTTTTCAAGCTGCTATAAACCTCACGGCAGCACCAGGACAGACAGGATGCAAGCTGGGATGTCCTCCATGTTCTGTAGGCCTGTGTGTGAAGCCACTCCAGTGGGACACTGAGCCGCTGGGCGTGTCAGAGGTAAGGGCCGCGAGGCCACAGGCTCGCCCCAACATGGGAGCAGCAGACAGGGAAGGGAACAGGACCAAGCAGGCCTGGGGCTGGTTGAAAGCCGAGGTTACTGAGTCTGGGTGCAAGTTTTGCATGTCGTATCTTAAGCACATTCAGAGCGGTCGTTCCCTCATTAACCCGTTAAGGAGTAGCGTCACACATATGTGATTCTGAACATTCCAACCGACTATTTTCCGATAGACAAAAACTATATGACAAACGCTATAATATGGCTTCAAAATTTACAATTAGGAGGCTATCAAGTAAAACTAGCAGGTAGTAGCATTGCTACGAGTATTATGCTAGGTTGCTAGGTAACGGAAGCTAACTAAAACTAGCTAGCTTCCGTTTTGGAAAAATAACTCACTCCTGAGCACATTCAGAGCGGTCGTTCCCTCATTAACCCTATGAAAGCACACGCTAATGGGACGAGCTTGACCTTAAATTTACATTTAGCAGACGCTCTTATCCAGAGCGACTTACAGTAAGTACAGGAACATTCCCCCGAGGCAAGTAGGGTGAAGTGCCTTGCCCAAGGACACAACGTCAGTTGGCATGACCGGGAATCGAACTGGCAACCTTCGGATTACTAGCCCGATTCCCTCACCGCTCAGCCACCTGACTCCACCTTCTTGCAAGAACCGTGGAGTTCTGTTAAGATTCACGGTTTGACTGGTTTCAGATGAGTATGCAGTAGAACCATGGATCTTTGTTACGAAGAACACGTGAAATATTGAGATTGATTTAACAGAACATACTGCCCAGGTACACAAAGTCTTGTTAACTTCTTAATGGCAGGATCGGTGCAGATGAGAGATCACATCGCTCTAGACAGAAGCTGTGGTGAGACCAGATCTATGAGTTAGCTATGGGACTATTTTTCAGACTCCCTATGGACAAGCACATGAATAGATGGGATAGGGTTTCTAAACAACAGCATTATGTTATTTCTTTTGAAATAGTTGAACGGACATGAAAAGCCGTACATGTATCTGCCTTATAAATGCACAATGGTTTGTATCTTGTCAACTGGAGAGTTTCTATGTCCTATATGCATTAATGTTGTTGCATTATTTCAGAAAATGAAATGTATTTGCAAATCCAGACTAGTGACGTGCAGCTTGTTGCTTGTATGAGTGTCGTGTTTTCTGGGGGGCCTGAACTTTCACAGCTTGTTTGAAACTTCAGACACGAGGTGGAATTAGGAGTGGGGAGAGGATTTTCAGAGGAAGTTTTCTCACGGAAATTCAAACCACTGATGGTCCGTTCCCTTAGACTAAGTGAAAAAAAAAAAGACGATTGCTTTTTAATTGCCATAGTTGGAAGACATTTGGTCTTCGAAAATCTAATTTAATCCCTGCATACATTCTTCATTTCGCACAAATAACTCATGACAAAGACGTTAAGGCACTTTACAAGTATATATTTTGTGTTATACTCTGTACTCGAACGTTAACGGCATTTCCAGTCCCTCGTGTGTGCAGTGGTGCACCAGAGGAAGTGACAACAGAAGGGCATCACCCAATCAACACGGCCTTCCAGGTAGAGCTTACATGAGATCAACGTTCACGTATAACCGCAAGACGAGTGAGTCATAATATGCATTTACTATTCATCTGTTTCGTCGTGTACACGTGTTCCTGTTGAGTTTTAAGACTTGAGAGCATTGGGGAAGTTACTTTGTGGCTTGCTGTACCCTGAACATGCCGTCAGATTTGATTGAGTGACCCTCTAGTCAATTAGCTCTATAAATGACTATAGAAGTGTCCTATCAACAAAACACAAGCCTACCTCCATTGGTGACCCCCTAAAGTCAAATAGAATACAGAAAGGCTGGCATCTGTCATACTTCCAATAGAAAACCATGTGATTATCCTATGTCCTGTGCTTATGGTACTGGGCAAGAGTACTGTCTTTATATCCTTACCCAACTAGCATAGTAGTGAATGTATGATGAATTGAAAGCCAATGTATCAATACTATTCCTAAGGGTTGTGCAGATGTCTAACTACTGTACCTCTGGTCCAGACTTGTGAAATCAAACCTTTTCTTCCTGTTATCTCACAATCTTCCGTTAACCATTCCATCCTTGAATCCACCTCAAAAATCTGATTAACTTGTTAACTGACATGAGATTTGAACTGAGACTGCCAAAAAAGAATGTATGAAAAGCATTCTGTATAATGTTCTGTACATTTCTCAGCCAAACAGGCGTTTAAACTACGATTAATATATGTACATTTCATAAACCATGATGAGTTGTCATTGCTTCTATACATATTGTTTGAGCGACTGTTGCTCTTTTTGTACTTTGTCCATTTGTAAATTGTTTTTAAATGTTTATACTTGATTTTCAGACTGCCTTTTTTGTACATTAAAACTTTATAATCAAACAGTGCAAGCTTTCCCCATGGTGTCTTCTAAACCATAATGTTTTAAAAATCTGCAATTGTGTGCTAGCTTTATGGAGATAACAGCCTATATTGGTGGTTACAAAATATTGTATGGGTGTGCATGTGCAATTTTTTTATGAAAATAAATTTGATATTTTGTACAGTTGTGTTGCCCTGCTGTCATATTGCTTTCAGTTTCCATGCCTCACCTGTGACATACAGCAGCCTTCGACCCTGGTCCTTAGAGCCCACTGTCCTGCATGTTTAACATGTTTCCCTGCTCCAGCACAGCTGATACTAAATGGGTCGTTATCAAGCTTACAGATGAAGTTACATGGGTATCAAGATGAGTGAGACATGCAGCTAAACATCCTCCCCATGCCAACTGGAATATCCCCGCTCTACTGTAACCACACTGCCAGTTCCTGTAAGCATCCATCCATGACCCAGCACGCGCACACCTCTCTAAACTATGGCCAGAATGCTTTATTTTGTAGGGAAACAAAGGTGCCAATTCAGCTACTAGGATACTGAGGTCTTTCAGAATGCTAGAACAGTTAGAACTATAATCTAAAATTATTTATTATTAAACAAACATTTAAATGGAATTTGATGCACATTTTTTCTTTGATTACTAAAACAACTGAATTTTAGACGTAATGACTAGAACGTTAAATTATAAAAATGAAACAATCAAGTAGCCATTCAAAATGGCTGAAATGTAAACAAGCAATATTAAAACAACACTTTTGTGGAAACTAAATGTTCTCTCAAAAACAGAAGTGATCTAGCCTCCCAGCAGGGTAGCTGGGCTCGTCTCACAGGTAGTAGAGGAAGTCATCCAGGTTCTGGTCAGGCTGTCTGTGGATGCTCTGCCCCACCAGGAAGGCCAGCTTGTGGGCATACTGGCAAGGGGCAGGGACACGAATGATGCCCTGGAAGAACACACACACAATACTCCAATAAGGCTTACCAGTCACAACCAAGCAATGCAGGACCACATAAGGGCTATCAAACAGTAAGTGTAGTACATCCACCCAGGGCTGAGAGGCTGGTATAGAGCAGTGGTTCTCCACCCTGGTCCTCAGGTACCCCCTCCCTGTCCTGCATAGATGTGTCCCTGCTCCCAACACACCTGATTCTAATGAAGGGTCGTTGTCAGGCTTCTCCATAACTAGATAACGACCCATTCATTAGAATCAGGTGTGTTGGGAGCAGGGACACATCTATGCAGGACAGGGAAGGGGGTACCTGAGGACCAGGGTGGAGAACCACTGTTTTAGAGCCCCATCCAGCTCAGCGGTCCTACCTGCCAGTTGTAGTACATGTGGCAGAGCTTGTAGGTGAGCCTCTGCATGTGATCAGGCTTGAGGCCGCTGCTGTCGTACACCACATTGTAGTGGGTGGGAGACACGCTGCCCATACGCACGGCCTGGCTCACGATGAAGAAGTCATACCTGGAATGGACCAATCACAGCACACGCATGCCAACACCTCAAACAGGAGCATTTACATCCGTCAGACTGTTTATTGTGTATTATATATTAGTAATGCCGGAGGGGTTTGAATCCAGGGCGTACCATTCGGGACGGGTGACCTCTGTGTCGATGACGGTTCCAGGGGGAGGGTTGGCCAGCTTGCCGTCGATGCGGGCGAAGAATCTGGAGCTGATGCGCTTCTTCACCACCACCACGGTCAGCTTGGGGCTGGAGAGAGGGAGGGGCATGAGACCAACCACAATCTGTTCATGTTACCTTAGGTGGTGTGCAGGAAGGACAGACACGAGGGAAGGTCTGGCTGAGCCGGTCAGTGAGCCGGTCGGTGAGCCGGTCTTACGCGTAGTCTTGGCCCATGGTCTTGATGGACTCCATGATCTGGGGCACCTCATAGTTAACCACGCTCTGCAGCATGCCGTCCCCCACGCCGTCTCGGTACACGATGATGCGGGATGGCAGGCAGTTGTTGTATTTCAGCCAAGATTTTAGAGCACCTGCAACAACACGCCACTTCAACAACACGCATGGCGACCTTCCTATTCAGAGGCTGAAACTAAGAACGACATTGCAACACTTTCACAAGGTAGGAGTTATCCCACATTGTAGCTCATGTGTTAGGCTTTTCCATCGACTGGACTTGCCTTGCAGGGCCACCTTCAGCCCGTCCATGATCTCCTGGCCCCGGTTCTGCAGCACACACTTGGAGAACCACCTGGGAAAACAGGTTTGAGTTGCCGTTCAAAATGGCCGCTCGTACTGTCAGAGTCGTCATTGCACTGATCGTCAGTCTAGCTGCCTCACATCTCTGAAGTTCTCTCATCAGATGTGAACACCTGACCACCCTCTCCAACACGGCTCCCCTCAGCTAAGCCACCCCAGGACCTGGTGTCTAAGGAGGAGGGCGGGCACTGCTGCCGTTACTGCCCCGAGGAGCCGAGGATGAAGGATGCGTCGTACCTGGACATGCCCTGGTTCAGACTGGCCACCAGAGCACCGATGGACCTCTTCCCTGCCGACGTGTCGTGGTAGCAGTCGATCCCCACGATCATCAACTGCTTCAGCTGTGGGGCACGAGAGGTGACGTAAACCCCAACACTACAACCATGCTTTACCACAGACCCATGTGGGTCATAACCCACAATGCATTCTCAGCCTCGAGATACGATTGGTCGGGAGTCGCCTGGTTTACATTTACATTTCGTCATTTAGCAGACGCTCTTATCCTGAGCGACTTACAGTAAGTACAGGGACATTCCCCCGAGGCAAGTAGGGTGAAGTGCCTTGCCCAAGGACACAACGTCAGTTGGCATGACCGGGAATCGAACTGGCAACCTTCGGATTACTAGCCCGATTCCCTCACCGCTCAGCCACCTGACTCCTGGTTGCGCGCCGCACTCACTGGGATCTCCACGCTCCACAGCTCTCCTCCCATCTTGCAGTTCATCTGCATGGCGATCTTGGTGGCCACCGTCATGAGGGCCTGGGGCTTGCTGAGGGTGCGGGACACCACACACTGGCTGGGCGTGGGGCAGTCCACACACAGGTACTTCTTCACACTGTCGTACTTGTCCTTCCTGTTGCTGGGCAACACCACCACCGCCTGGAGGAGGGGGGGAGGGGAGGAGAAAGGTGGCTGAGGTCTGGCTGTAGACGGCTGTGTGTGTTCTGCGATACGTCTGTACGCGTACATGTATGTTTTGAATGGAGAGCATGCATAAAATGCATCATCTTGGAACATCATCTTGTTTAAAGAAGTTAAAAATAAAGAAGGAGAATGAATGGAAGCGTGCCATGCAGACTGACCATCTGGGTGTCTGGGTGGACCTGCTGCTGCAGAGCTCTGAGGAGAGACTCCTGGCGGTCCTCATACTCCACCCTGACCACAGGACACACAGCGCATCAGTAACACGTCAAAACCCCCCCATCTGACTCCTGTTCTAACAGGAGCGTGTCAACATGTCACAGCGAAATCCACATCACAAGTGCTGCACTTGCAACAACACCCCACTCCACTAGATGGCGCTGCGGTGGTCGTAGGTCTACTCACATCTCAGGCCTCTGCATGCGGATGCCCAGAGGCTGGGACACCTTGGTGAGCGTCTGCAGGAGAGCCTGGGCCTCGCCAGAGTTGCGGCGGGTGTAGAAGATGCACCATTTGTCAAGGGGCCGGGAGCTGATCAGGGGCAGCCCCCTCATCTCCTTGGTCCAGTCGGCCGCCCAGGGGTTATAATCAAACTGGGAGAGGAACCACAATCCGTTAAAGCCTGTGTTTTACGAGGCTGCTAACTTAAGTGTCATATTATGATAGTCATATTATGATAGGAGGCTTGAAAAAGGAGTTATGAAGACAGGTTTGTTTGGCATTGTGAGAGCTGGGGTACAAATAGTTTAGACAACACAAAAGCGCCCTGTGTTAGTGATAGTGATAATATATTCTTCAGTCATGATGACACACCGATCTGGAGCCCTGGATGATCCTCTCCGCTGGGAGGACTCTGCCGGTGAGGTTCAGCAGCTTGTTGTCAAAGTTCAGCCCCCATGTACTCATCTCCTTCTCTGCTTCTGTGTTCCTGGACAAACAAGGAAGTGGTCACTGTGTGACCCCGTTGACCACAATGCATTTCTCTTTTGGGGCTTTTTATGGCTTTATTCAACAGAGATGAACAGGAAATGTGTGGGAGAGAGAGGGGGGAATACGCTCAGAAACGGCCCAGGGTGGAATCGAACCCGGAGCGGTACACGCTCTACCTGATGGCCCCCCGGGGCGCACCAGTCATCTGGCTTTAGGACTTAACAGTAAATCTACAGGTCCAGCCATGGACGTCCTACTTGTGGATGTTGTTGACGAAGCGGGTGAGCCGGCTCTCCCTCTGCTCTGGGGTCAGTCTGGTGTGGGAGGACAGGTCCTTCATGATGTTGAAGTCGCTGCGCATCCTGTCAGTCAGGCCTGTTGGGGAGTTGAGGAAATAGAGGCAAAAGAATAATGAAATACATAAATACATACCACAGCACCAGCAGTGGTTTGCTCTGATTGGACACCGTCTAACTGGGGAAGAAGCGGATGTGGCTATGACCTCATGAGCACTGACTCCTAATAACTGCTTCACTGTCCATACAGGTGTGGAGGTACCTGTTAGGTAGCAGAGCTCAGGCACCAGCAAGGCCGGCCCGGGGGGCGGAGCTCCAGCAGGCCCCAGCTTCTTCACGTGGCTGATCAGAAGCACCTGGTTGCTGTCCACGATGTCCAGACCGTATTGCTGCGGAAACAAGGATCAGGTGGTCTCAGAACAGCAGACCCGGGGACCATCCCCGTCCCCTCGTCTCCTGAGGAGGACCTACGGTCTTGTAGTAGTTCTTAAAGGAGATGTCCGCGTCTCCTCTCTTAAAGGTGTTGTTGGGCGTGTGGTCCCAGGCGATGTCATCGATCCGGTAGGTCTTGTTGTTGTACCTGGAGATGGTGATTGGATCAGAGCATCATGGTGATTGGATCAGAGCAAGGCCGTAGCCATGGAGTCAACATTGGGGGGGACGAAATCTGCTGGGGAGTGTAAGGGTCCTCCCCCCCTGAAAACTTTTTACGTTTAGTTATGAATATGATTTCATTTTTCAGTTGTTTACAGAGTGAACATCAGCGTGGTCAGGATGACCAGAACAGTGAGGAGGGTCCGGGGGTGTGTGAGGGGGTTTACTTGGTCAGGACGATGAGGCCCACCAGCTCCTTGGTGCAGGCCTCGGGGAAGCGCTGCTCGCCACACTGATGCCGCAGGCCGGCCATGACGGACAGCACCGTCTCACTGCGCAGCACCTTGTGACTCACGTCCGTGCACAGCATGATGCTCGACTCGTACTGCAGGATGGTGGTGGTGAAGCCAGGCCAGATGGTCAGCCTGTGTCACACACACATTGTACACACTGCTTAGTATCTACACAAACGCACAAGACTGAGAAAACTACGACTCCCAGCAGCACTCAGCCTCTGAGCCGACCGTGAGAGACGAGTCCAGGTGAGTTACCGACCTGTGCTGGGGGATGTTGAGCGGGTCGTCAGGGTTGTAGTAGTGGCGGCCTATCTGCTGCATGTTCAGCATCCTCAGAACCCTACGTCAGACAGACCACATCAGAGATAACAGGCAGTGGAAGCTCATACCGGGGAGGAGGGGAGGTACTTTTACACGCTACTAGAAAATGTCATAAAGTTAAATTTCGATTTACTATTTGATTGATTTGGACTGGATTAGCACAGGGTTTTACATCTAATATGAAATATGGCTCATTTACATGAAGGACCCCAGTGCTGATGTTAATTCACGCACCGAGGGAAGAGAGTTGGTTCACCACCAGATACTGGCACATTACTGACTGGCACATTCCTATTTATTAAGAGATTCACTTTACAAAAGAGATGGAGGAGCACACAGGGGTCATTATCTCTGCTTTACATCTCCCTCTCTCTCTCACTCACTCACTCACTCACACTCTCCCCTCTCCTCTCTCTCTCTACATTTAGCCGACGCATGCTATTTTACAACCCCAGTGGGCTGGAAGTGTGACTGACCGTCTGAAGATGATGTTGTAAAACTGCAGGCACACAGGGGAGGTGGGGGGCAGCTCGTTGGTCAGG
Source organism: Osmerus eperlanus (assembly GCF_963692335.1). Taxonomy (NCBI): domain Eukaryota; kingdom Metazoa; phylum Chordata; class Actinopteri; order Osmeriformes; family Osmeridae; genus Osmerus; species Osmerus eperlanus. The sequence continues at coordinate 3,147,733 of NC_085045.1, read as the reverse complement.
GTGACCGTGATCTGGACCTTCTCTCCGTGTCTGGTCTCGCTGTGCAGAACTGTCTCCTACAGCACAAAGTGTTCACTGTCTGTGCTTCTCAGCTCATTTACAGCCTCGCTACTAACATCTATTCATCCTTTTACAGGATTTAAGCCTGGGTGATAATCCATCCCATTTATGGAGATTATGTACATTTATATATCTACATAACCATTTATGACTGAGCTCAAGAACCTTATACCCTTATATACTTGATTATTAATATCATCACACCCTTTATTTAACCTTCAAGCCTGCTCCAAAGACTTACTTATTCTCTTTGGATTTTAAAAGCACTGTATCGTTTTATCTTTGATATCTCTACTTTTACCTTTAATATACATGCTTTATTTTTCTGGAATCATAATGTTTCCTCCTGTACAGCAGTTCGTGAATTGATTGATCTGTAGTGTGCGCTGATCACAGCCAGTGCCAGCTGGAGGGTTCCTACCGGGTTGGGCAGCCGCTGAGGCAGGAAGAGGAGGGCTCCGTCGAAGGTGCGAGCCATGCCCAGGGTCTCGGAGTGCTGGAACAGGAGGGCCGAGCGCAGGCGGCGGGACTCCATGGGGGGCTTGAAGTCAACGTGGTACTGGTACAGCACCCACTGAGGCCGGGACAGGATGCGGAAGAAGTTGGCCTTCAGTTCGATGGGGGAGCCAGAAGTACCTGAGGAAAAAGTTGTTTTGGTTACAAACTAATGTAAAGAATAAAGAGTTGCTCATTTTGAGGTTTTACTCAATTGATGCAAAACACAACAGCAATGAAAACATGTTAAATGGCGCTTTGTTACGACTGAAAAAGCACACAAACCAGTCTTGGATTCCTTGACATGGTCCATGGCCTGCCTGGTGAAGATTCCTGCATCGTGAAAATCCCTGCGACGTCCTCCTCGCTCTCCAATCTTCACCTGCTGGAAGCCTGCAGATATCTGGAGGACAGCTGTGGGGCGGGCGAGAGCAGAACCAATACAAATGGATCAGTATCAAGTTTCCCCTCTAACATCTTAAAAAACAAACTGTGCAATGACACACACCATTACCAAGGTAAACACATCTTTATAATCACGACAATGACAAATGTGAACTTGGTGAGGCTGGTGATCAGGTTGAGTTGTACCTTCAGTGGCCGCTGCTCCCGGAGCCGTTTTCTGTCTTCCGCGGCCCACGAGGTCGCCCTCAGACGGAGGGAGGGCTGGTTCCTGGGAAGTCTTTGTGAAAGTGAGTATAGTCGTGTTTAGTATAATTATTGCTAGATACACAATGGTTTTAGCATGGGACACGACAGGCGTCTCTTCCATCATGCAGATTTTACTCACCACTCCGGGAGCCCCGGTCTCTTGACCGCGTGCTCTGCCTCTAGATCTTGCTCGTGCGCGACCCGTCATTTTCGGTTTCTGGTAAATTGCAGATTCACCTGTAGAAGGCTGTGAGATTATATGGCTATCTAGCTACCACGTGTTGCTGCAGTATGTTGAGTCATGTAACTAATATGCACCCAAATACTGCACCAAATGCACCCAAATCAGAGATCACAATTAGGTCGCTGAATGGTAATAAACTAGAAAGACATCATGAACATGTGGTAGCCATCTACTTACTTTTAAATAAGTCTTACATCGGCAAACATTTGTAACATTCCTCTAACAAATATACTTTCACTGGAATTGGAACAAGTCGTCACTAATGTGGACCGCGTTAAATCAAACTCACTAAGCACGTGCAAGGCTCCTGAAAATACAGCACCTAATAAAGCTAGTTCTAATTTGTAATTCGAGATTTGTCGACTTTTTGTATTTCTAGTAACAAATACAAAACTTAACATTAGTATGCATACATTTAACATGAAATAAAACGTATTACGGCCTCAAGCGACCGAGGCACAAAATGTAAACGTAGGATGGCTAATAAGCTAACTAATTGGTAGGTGTGAGCTGGTTTACAGTTTTGTAATTCTTCGATTTCGAATACTTATGTATTATAAGACTATGTAATATATGTAAGAAATCTCTAAATGTATATTCTCTAAAACATAGATATAACGTTCATTACTTACTTTCTCTAGTTAGTTCATTAATTAATCTACGACTGACAGGCAGCTGCGTACTGAAATATTGCGCTCCTTCTTCAGGTACATATAGGTCATGTCACAACCATATACCATTCCGCAAACCGTTATCAAAATAGAGTTGTACCACCTTTATGTAGTTTATTTTAGTGATCTTATAAAGTATACCAAAGCATTTAGACAATAATTGTTACATGTTAGAAACATACAAGACGTTATCATCCCCGGCGAATAAAGGAACTATTTTGGATATGCGCAAGGACATTAATGTTGCCTGGCCTCGTGCTGCAGGCCAGGCGAGGATTGACTGCGATTAGACATTTTCTGATGCGATCTATGGAAAGATCCACTAGGTGGCGTTAAAGGACAGATCTGTGTCCAATCTAATAGACCAGTGACACCGAGAATGGGAGTATCTCCCAAAAAGGGCCTAGAAGGATAAAAAAAAAGACAAGGCCATATTATCAAAGCCATCATCTCATAATATCATGTAACCCTGATAATATTTGTCTCTTAATTGATGTTGTCTGTGTCATACAGTCTAATGGTCTTATTTTCGATGGCAGAATTCTGCACAATTACTGTGTAGTGTTGGTTTGTGTTCGTGTTCATTACACTACGGAAGTCTCTCCATGGGGCCACTTTGTTCTGTCTCATCACCATCGTTTGTTTTGACGTGGTAAAGATCAATGGGAAATGCCTGTTTTGGTGGATGTCTGTAAACAGATCTAAGCAAAGACAACTCTGGTTGTTAAAAGGGGAAAGTAAACTAAAAGTTACAGTATTTAAAAAAATATAAATACTATTTTCAAACCTTTGCACATTAAACGTTAATCGTATTTTTGCAACGCGAAATTCACAATGTCGATTTTTTGGGGGGTTGTTTCCCCAACATCACTGGAGCCCAGAGAGTCCTGATGCATGTTGTTGTGTCTCTAGCACCTATAAAGGTAAACATATAGGCCTAAGACTGAACCCAAACCACATCTTCTATCGTTAAAGAAACCATAAGTCTTCTAAAAGACTGGAATGGGCCATTTACTTTCATGTGTCACTGTACCCCCTGACTTCGATGAAAGATTCTGATGTTTAAGGATTAGGGATTTTGAAGTCCACTTTTTCTCTTACTATACTGCGTTAAGAGAGTCAGATAGCAAGTTGCCTTTTCTATCTCTGTCCACTTCCTCCCAAACCCTGACCCCCTTCAACCTTCATCCTTTATAAAAAAGAAGTTGGCACCTTTAGAGGGCATTTTGAAGAAGACGTACGCAGGTCTTTCATGTCTGAGATCTAAGACTGATTAGAGATTCAGACCTGAGGGACCAGTCTGAGAGGAATTGCTCCAGTCACTGTTTACCTGCTCGAGAGAGAGAGACAGAGAGAGAGACAGAGAGAGAGACAGAGAGAGAGACAGAGAGAGAGACAGAGACAGAGAGAGAGAGAGAGAGAGAGAGAGGGGGGTTGGGTATAGGGGAATATGTTTCATAAACATTAATGTTCCATGTTAAAAATTGAATAATGCTTTGGTAAGCATCTTTAATGGGAGCGTCACATATTCTTGTTTTTCCAAAACTGAACACAAAGAGAAAGTTACAAGAGAAAAGACAACAAGGTTTGTCTGTTGAATTCCAAACACGGTCAGTAAATGTTTATGACGGGTAGTTAAATGCAAATAGAAGTAAATAGACCATAATGTGATCATTTAACACTCAGACTCAAACCTCCTTTTGAACTAAGCGAAAAGGATAAATTCCCTGTAGGCAACACCAAATTAGATTCTTTCTGAAAACTGGACTAGGGGGTGTAAGTAACTGAACAAAGGGGTATACTCTAAAAGCTAAGGACCTGAAATGGTTCCATTTATTTTTGGTTAGTGGTGGCTGAGAAGTAGCTGGGCTGCATATCCATAATTTAAGTGGATTTGTTCCTATATGTTTGCAGACCCTTGACTACATCACTGATCTAGTTGTTGCTTGCTGCAACTGTAACTCCTGGACAATGAGTTTAACTATCAAACTCAATCAGGTGCAGCTCTGTCATTGTAGATCATTACAAATAGATTGTGGAATAAATACTCTTATTCTATAAAAATAAAAAATCAGGGATATGCAAACATGTATTTTACCTACTTATACTGCAGTTAACATAAGTTTAAAAACTCTCAGTAGGGTGGCCTTATTGGAAATGCACAGAAAAAAGCGACATGTCATTGTAAGTGTTGAAACCAAGGCCTACATCACATTTGAAAAAGTGAAGGCCAGCCATCATGGTGCTTTCGTGGAGGAGATACGGTAGCAAGCTGATAAAACAGTGGTGTCCTTCCTGAAAATAGCATTATCTATCACACCACCTTTCAGTTCAACGATAAGGCATCGGACACATACTATAAAGGCCTTCTTTGCGCGAAAGAAAGAAAGAAAAAAAGTTTCCGTCAAACACCACCCCGTCCCCACATCAAACAACAAAGGCCGTGGCTCCCCAAAAAAAGAGAGGGAAAATGAAAGGAAAAGAAGAAAAGGCGAGGCACAGAGTGAGCAGCGAGCTGAGCCGTGCTGGGCTGAGAAAGGTGCCCCCTGCCAGGGATGCTGATGAGTACGCTTCAGGCTTCAAGCTGGCCCGGCTCCCCCCAACAGTGTGGATCCCACACTTACTCTAATCAACTACTGCGAGACATCTAGGCCCAATGGAAATGAGTGGGCGCTGTACTTTGACAGAAGCCTGTTCTATGGCCTTGGACTGCAAACCAAACTAGAAATGGGGATGAAACTCATTATTATCGTCGCCATTAACCCTCGTGCTGCCTTCGGGTCACATGACCCAAAGGTTCATAACGAACCATCGTTGTGTTTACCCAATTTTACCCAATACAAAAACAAATACAAATAATTTTCTTTTAACCATTCCAATGTGGGGGGTCTGAGACAGCCCGACAGTTAAAAGAAAATGCTTCACTTTGTTTTTGTATGAGGTAAATTTGTCGCAATACGACGGTGGGTCACAATGACTGATGGGTCAGAATGACCCGAAGATAACACAAGGGTTAAAACAGACATTTCCTTCTCAGAACGTCATTTTAGTGTATGGTAGTGCTTTACGCTGGTCAACACTGTGTCCCCTAAACCTCCGCAACCTGATTGGACTAAACCAGAAGAACAAAGCAAGATGAAAGCCTTCCAAAGGAATAGCAATAGTGCCATAAGCTCCCACTCCTGATTGCAAAAGTAGAACAAGAGTGGATTGTGAATAATAAGGATGTACCATGGCATGATATCAGTAAGCGGGTTAGGAAAATTAGATTACTCTATTGCCTGCTGTGGAACCTAATCTTCTCAGCATCACCGCAATCCCTCTGTAAAATAGTACCTTCTGCACGCACATGCACACACACCCACAGCCAAGCAAATGTAAACACACACACATACACACAAACACACAAACACACACACACACACAGAGGGACCTTTATGTCTCACATGTTTAATAGTTTTAAACCAGCCACTTGCACACTAGATAGGAAAAAACTTTGCACAAAAATCCCCATGAACATTTCTACTGGAAGCTTTGATATACGTCTGAAACTCACATCTTCTGCTTATCACAGAACTCTTTTAAACATCAAGCTGAGTCAGCCAGCACAAAACTGTGAAAGGGGGTTTCTACCCCAAAATAGTTAACCCACGACAAAGCTTTGTACCCTCCCTGATAGTTTAAAAGGTTCCTTGCCTTTAATCTTTAATAAACAGTGCTATTTTGCTATTATCTCCATTAAATACAGTCCTGACCAAGTAGTAGGAGTGTCTTTGAAGTCCAGTAAGTGGAAACAAATGGCCACTGAAAGATCCTCCAAAGAAGAATGACTGTGAGGGACATTTTCTTTAACATTTTCTATTCACATCGAAGTCTGTAGTAGTTCTCGTGAGTACACCCCACCATGCCTTACAATGATGCAAATGTATTTAGGTAAATCCAAATAATATAGATAACAAACTAAGAAAGGCACCAACAGAGATGAGAGTTGACAATGACACCCTTGTTATTTATTTTCACAGAAAGACTTGTTTTGACAAGTCTCCTAAAACCATATCTTTAAAGGGGTTTAAGAAAGATATGTTTTTTTAAAGATGGGTCATAAGTTTGGTAGTGACCACTTGGACTGTTATGTGAGCTTGAACTGACTGTTTTGACATTAAACAAACTTGACAGAATCCAGCTGTCAGATCGCTCTTTGGGTGCCATGTCGATTTGTTAGCAAAAAGCCAAAAGTTAGTTTGAAACAAAACCTTGAAGGAAAAAGTGTAAGATTGTTTATTAGCACAGTAGCAGGTTCAGTGGGTTCCTAAAAAGTCTGAAATATTGTCCAGAAATAACTTCCACTCTCTCAAAACATTAGTGCCAAGGACAACTTGAAGTTCGATTTCGTTTCTATTTGGAAAAAGCTGTTTCCTCTACATTCGATAACAAAGATCCCACTCCTCCAAGGACCTTGACACACCTCGGGCCTTCACAGCTCATATGTTGATACAGCAACAGATGGAAAAAACACAGCGGGGAGGACTAGGAAAAAAACAGCTAAAGAATCTGGACCACAAAGAAGGAAGACGTCCTTCTCTCATTGTGTTGTCATGGCGCCTGCCTTCCTGGTCAGAGACGAGAGGAACACTGGAACACCTGGCGGACTCCATAGTGATAGAAATCGTCTCGAGCTGAATCTTGTGTTGTTTTGTATGGTCTCCACATGTGGAAACATTCTGCTTGGCTGTTGTCTTTTGTGTAGGGCGGGGGGGGGGGGGGGCAGGAGGATAAGGAGGTGGGGGGCTCCCTGCTGACCACAGCAGCCATCCTACAGAGGCGGTGCCCCCTCAGAGTGAGCCTCTGAGAGGGGGCCCATGTGATCTTTGAAAAGTCAACAAAGGGCCGGGCCACAGCTGGGCTTCGGGGGAACAGAGAGCGTTCGCGTAGCAACACCCTCCTGCTGCTCCCAGGCGGAGAGAGAACTCACACACGCTGCCCGGCTCGGCGTCGGCAGCGTCACACGGGAGGACCGAGGTATCTCCCACACTCCGCCCCCTTCTTCACAGACCGAGAGAAAGCGGGCGTGTTCAGTTGTCGAAGGGAGTTTGGGGTTGTTTCCACCGGAAGCTGCTTTGTGTTGATTTACAGTTCCTCGTTGGAACACCTGGGCTGTGATGCCTATCTGTCCTGTTCCACACCGAGCAGGAAGGATCCAGTAGTTCCTCCCCACCACAAAACTCCCTTCCTTGGGTTTCAGCCAAAAGCCATCACCCAACTAGGACTACCAGCGATTTCATTTCCACAAAAAGATTAAGTTGCTATTTGCACTGTCCTGAAAGAGGAGGGGGGCAGAGGAGGAGTGCCGGGGGGGGGGGGGGTTAAAGTTGAGATTTTAGTCGTTATGCTTCTTTTTGTCCAAAGCATCGGCTTGAACAAAGGTGCAGTGGAGCATTGTGCGGCAGGAATCTAATAAGCAGGAGGGGGGAAGACAAGCAGAGGGAAGTGAGCATCAAAGGCGAGCAGGCACAGCATGACTGGCACTGGCCTGAACTCCCAACCTAAGACACACAGCATGCTCTTCAGCTATCCCTCCTTTAGATGAGTCCTCGGCAGTAATTAAAACCATCATTCCCACTGCCTCGGTATCTCATTAGCCACAGGAGCCTAGGCTTTCATCCCTGCTTGTTCCCAAAACATCACAACTCCACACTGACAAAGGGGGGTCCTACAGTACCAAAACAAGCATTTGTAACATCTCAGAGCTAATTAAAACACAATTATCGTTTTGTAACGTCTAAACTGGAGCGTACAGTAAGAGAAGGTCAGTAGATATCCCTGGATGGTTCTGTTGAGGACAGATCTGTTGTGATTAAGAAAGCAACACTAGCGTCGTGGACGAGGCTATTTTCAGACTGTGTGTCGTTGGAGCGGCAAAGGGCTCTGCATTTCCCTGACGAAAAAAGAGGCAGTTGACCTTCCCAGACGTGGTTGCTGGCTCCGGTCATTTCATTTGCAGGATGTTACAACCCCAGAGACCAAAGCGACAAAGAAAAAACATCTCTGCACGTCTAAGAAAGGATTTCACTTACATATTACATGTGGGTTGAGTGGATGTTTGGGATTCAAACCCTCATAGTGTAGACAAACTGATACATCTGAAGCTCTTAGGCCTCTGCATCAAAGAGGAAATTAGAGACGGGCTAGTATCAATAGCCGTGGTCAAATTTAGCACATTGGCTGCAGATAAAAAGAAAATCATCTCGCCATGTTTAATTCAGTAAGGCATGACTAACTTACGCAATACGCTGGGCTTGAGGAATATATTGGAAGCGATCTGTCTTATTCTTGACAGAAAACGAGTGTGGTCTGAGAGAGACCCTGTGTCAGGACAGGTGTTAGATGTTACAACATGGTACGCTCTCGTGAATCAGTTCCTCTCCAATTCAGCCATGTGGACTCACAGTGAACACATCATTCCATTGCATGCTATTACACTACATGACATTGCATGCTATTACACTACATGACATTGCCAAGCTGTTTTAACACTTTGAAAAAGGACCGAGGGAAAATAGGAAAGTGAGGTTATAGACAGAGGTTGTGCTGTCCCAAATATCTATATACATATCCAGGTCAAAACAAAGAAACAGTTTATTCACCACAAATTGACCCATTTTTTCAATTTCCTACTTGACTCACAGTATATACTGTACTAATACTTTTACACTGTACTCATTTCTGCATTTTGTGCATAATGTTCAGATATGGCTAGGACTCAAGCTAGGTCACTCAACACAAAATGCTAAGAGCAAGTAAGATGTCCTCTCCTTCCTTGTATGGCAACATCCATCTGCTCCTAAATGGTGCAATTACAGAGCCCTCACAAACATCCTGACCCCTCCCTCCCTTCCTCCATCCCTCCCTCCCTCTTACCTCCTCCCTCCCTCCTCCCATACTCCTCCAAACCACCGTGTGAGAGAGGAGGACATCAGAGCTGAGGTCCAGCCTGTCTCTGACAGTGGCAGACCCCTCCTAGAGTAAAGGACAGCCTGAACCACACTACGGATGTCACGGTCACGTGAGTCCATGCCCTCAGCCGCCTCTCCAGGTCCACGTCCAGCCAAGCACTCTCGCAACCAGCTGTGTATTGTTTACGGGAGCCTTTGTATAAAACGCTGACTGTGTGTCACTTCTAAACCCATCCGGGTTTCCAGTCCCCACTTCCTCCTTGATGCCATTATGAGTCAGAGGAAATTAAAACCCATCCACAAGCTGGTTCTCTGCCAAACTCTCTTAACCGAGTTTCTCTCTCCCTCTCCGTTTCTTTGAGAAGCCTTTGATGTTGGCTGGGGGGGGGGGTTTCACCCTCAGTCATGGTAACGAATGATACTTTAAGCGATTCTTTTTTATCCGGCTAGCTTAATGAAAGATTAATGGGTTTGATATTTTCTCTTGTTTATGTTTTATTTAAACAGTAAGTCTAGGTCCTTGGAACCTGTTAAAAGCCGCACGGCTGCTTCTGGAATGATTTTATGGATCAGTGGGTCGTCGTCTCTGCGTGCTGCAGGTTGTCTTCCCGGTCTCAGCGTCTTCACGCGGGGGACGTTGACCTTGAGAAACGCGCCCACGATCTCTCCATGGGAGTGGGAGAGCCGAACACTGTGTGTGCAGACGACTGCAGCAGTCATGCTCCTTGGCTTCCGTTCAGTTCTGAAGGAACTCCATTAGTTGTGTTTGAAAGCATGGGCTCAGAGGATAAAAGGCCCAGGTTTAGTTACTTCTGTCTTCTTCAGCCTTCTTCCTCGATGTCAGGCCTTTCAATGCCTAATCAGTTACAAATGAGATCCTGTTACTTGCTGCGGGTGTTGATTGGATATTTGGTTGTGCGGACTATCTATGATATGTTGGGGTTTCTTCCTGTAAAGAGACAGAGATGACAAGTCACCATGGCAGACAGACACAAACACAACTAACAATCCCAAGTAATTGGATTTACTACCTCTAATACAAAACACCCGTTTAAGGTATTGCTTTTGATTGCATATTATATCACCACTATATTTATACATGTAAGACAGGCTGTTCTCTAACCTGTCTGTGAACCAGTCTTAGAAAGGTGTTTGATGTGTTGCATTCCGTAACATAATCCTTAACACAGTAATAGTTTAACTATGACATAAACGCACTTAACCTTAACTTTTCTAATCTCTTTGATGGAAGCTGCAGGTCGGGACATACCAGGGCTTTTTGATGTTCTTCTCCCTGAGTGGGAGGCGAGGGGGGTCAGGAGGAGGGAGAAGGGTGTTGGTTCACATCAGCAGTCTCGGCCGTTGTTTCCTGTTGGCTGGTGCTGGCTCCTTTTAATGTGCTCACAATGCAGGAGTGCAGGATACATGTGGTATGCGCTGGCAGAAGGGAACTCGTTGGACCGGCACAGGGCAGTACCGGTAGGAGCAGGCTCCCACATCCAGAGGGGGCTCTGATCATAGTGTGTGTGTGTGTGTGTGTGTGTGTGTGTGTGTGTGTGGGGGAGACTGGGGGAGGAATGGAGAGAGAGAGAGTTTGTGTGTGTGAGGGAGGGATGGAGAGAGAGAGTTTGTGTGTGTGAGGGAGGGATGGAGAGAGAGAGTTTGTGTGTGTGGGGGAGGGATGGAGAGAGAGAGTTTGTGTGTGTGGGGGAGGGATGGAGAGAGAGAGTTTGTGTGTGTGGGGGAGGGATGGAGAGAGAGAGTTTGTGTGTGTGAGGGAGGGATGGAGAGAGAGAGAGTTTGTGTGTGTGAGGGAGGGATGGAGAGAGAGAGTTTGTGTGTGTGGGGGAGGGATGGAGAGAGAGAGAGTTTGTGTGTGTGAGGGAGGGATGGAGAGAGAGAGTTTGTGTGTGTGAGGGAGGGATGGAGAGAGAGAGTTTGTGTGTGGGGGGGACGGATGGAGAGAGAGAGAGTTTGTGTGTGTGTGTGAGGGAGGGATGGAGAGAGAGAGTTTGTGTGTGTGAGGGAGGGATGGAGAGAGAGAGTTTGTGTGTGGGGGGGACGGATGGAGAGAGAGAGAGTTTGTGTGTGTGTGTGAGGGAGGGATGGAGAGAGTTTGTGTGTGTGGGGGAGGGATGGAGAGAGAGAGAGTTTGTGTGTGTGAGGGAGGGATGGAGAGAGAGAGTTTGTGTGTGTGGGGGGGGAGGGAAAGTGTGTGTTCTTTGCACTTTGAGTATGTGCTTGTGTGTGTGTGTGTGCTTGTGTGTGTGTGTGCTTGTGTGTGTGTGGGAGGGAACAGTTGATCTCAGAAGGTGGCTTCTGGGTCCTGGCAGGGCCTCCCTGGCCCCGAGGCCCTGCCTCTCTCCTTCTGATTTACGTCTGACTGGTGTAATTACATGGCCCATCACAGCTCGGCCAGGTTCAGGGAGGGTGAGGCACAGACATGCCCCATCACCTGAGGAGAGACGCTCCCCCTCCCCCCACCCCACCCCCCCCACCCCCACCCTGTCTAAAACACAGCTGCAATTTTCCCTCTGCGTAATCTCCCGGACATTTGCTCCGGGAGCATAGTTGTGTGACAAACTAAACAACGCCGAGGCTCATCACTAGACATCCTCCGATTTTGGAATTTGACGAAAGAGTCAACACTTTATAGACTTGAAAACAGGGGCGTAGCCAGGACATTATTTCTGGGGGGGCCAGCTCTGGGCAGTCTTTTATTTGGCGTGGCACTTGATTGTCAAAAACGATTATTTTAAAACTCAAACACTGCATCTCTCAGAGCAGCAGTTTTCAAAAAGGTATCCAGTGGTTAGCTGCTAGTCTCCGTTGATGCGCTGTCAGAATGCACGTTGGTTTGTGTCTTGCGCTGTTGATGGGGGCGTGACCCAACATGTTGCGAATATGGGGCTTGTAGTGTAAGTCACAAATGACAATATAAGACGACTTGATAAAAAAAATACTGATGCATTTATTTCAGATTTATATAATTTCTGTTCAGGAGGGTTTTTTTTGTGCCTTGAGGTTGGGGGGGGGGCTGGCAGGGTGGCCATTCTCTGACCAATGGTGGCCGTGGCCCCCCCTGGCCACCACGTGGCCACGCCCCTGCTTGAAAACTTGAGCGTGTTTGTCTTATCTAACCTAATAAATATGATGACTCCAGTCGATAACTCACAGCATATTCCCATGCTGCTTTTGGGATGTGGGAATCCTCAATCTCAGGGGCTTGTGTTTCTGTGTGTGTTTTGTACGCACATGGGGCTGACCATGATTCACCACACTCTGACGTTCAGCAGAATCCTGTTCCTCTGGAACAGTCTGTGGGTGAAGCAGGGACAGGGGCCAAGAAAATGAAGAAAGAGAGGAAGAAAGAGAGGCTGCGCCCATATGAGTGTGACAAAGTGCTGCCGACTTGATTTGCTCGCCATGACAACGCCGGGCTGTGGGAGGGGGGTGGGGGAGGGGAGTAGGAGACCCCCTGCCTTCTTGGCCCCAGACAATGCAGAGAGGCAAGGCTTTCGTAACCTCGGTGACATCCCTGTTGTGGCCGGGTCAAATCCTTGAATATCAATGAACTGACTCATCAGTGCCCCTTGTGAAAGTCCTCAAAGGTGTCCGGCCCCCCACGAGAGCCCCTCCCAGCTCCCACTGACCTCCTCTGACCTGCTCCTTCCCCTCACCTCATTCAGCTCCCACGGACACACCTCCGGGGGTAGAGCCGTCCTTAACGGAGCACATCTCTGTCTCCAGACCCTCCTGTCCCAGTCTTTAGAGACACATGTGCCAGGCGTTTTATTTAGTAGTCTAATATAGTCCTTTCCTCTATACCCTGTCAAGACTAGGACATAAGCTGTATCTTGTCTTGTGAGTCTGTACTTAAAGGTTTATCGTGTTGTCTGCACCCAAACGAGTGTCGATGGAAAAGCTGTGTTTTACGATGGACTGTTACCACCATGAAATCGAACCCGGACTTTGGGGAAGGGTTCTACAGACGCCGAAGACAGACACGTTGAGGCGTGGGACGCGAGCGCCCAGCAGCAGCTGTGACGGCGTCCACACGGACGCAGAGCCGGAGATGTCGAGGCTGCGTGCTTGTGTGGGGCTCAGCTCTCAGACGGAGGCTGCAGGGGTCAACAGGCATTCCTCTGGGCCCCTCTTTCTCACTTATGACAGCTGTCGTCCAGACAGATTTTAAGTGGGCCTGGATTTTCCACTCGGGCCAGATAAGTGGGAACTGCACTCCCAACCCCCCTCTCCCCCTCTCCCCCCCCCTCTCCCCCCCTCTCCCCCTCTCCCCCCCCCCTCTCCCAACCCCCCTCTCCCCCTCTCCCCCCCTCTCCCAACCCCCCTCTCCCCCTCTCCCCCCCTCTCCCAACCCCCCTCTCCCCCTCTCCCCCCCCTCTCCCCCTCTCCCCCTCTCCCCCTCTCCCCCCCTCTCCCAACCCCCCTCTCCCCCTCTCCCCCCCCTCTCCCAAATCCCCTCTCCCCCTCTCCCCCCCTCTCCCAACCCCCCTCTCCCCCTCTCCCCCCCCTCTCCCAAACCCCCTCTCCCCCCCTCTCCCCCCCTCTACCCCTCTCCCCCCCCTCTCCCCTCCTCTCCCCCTCTCCCCCCCCTCTCCCAACCCCCCTCTCCCCCCCTCTCCCCCTCTCCCCCCCTCTCCCAACACCCCCCCCCTCCCTCCACGCACACACTCGTGGTGTAGATAAGTCAGTTCTGCCATCAGCATCATTACTATTATCAGGCCTCAGGGATCTTGGCCACCGCCGTTGTCCAGGAAAGTATATACCTCCTTGAGCCGTAGCTTGATTACTCAAAGGAACACATGTGCCGTATCAGATACAGGACAAAAACGAAACAATACGACCATTTACCATTCCCCCCCGCCCTTCTTCTGGGTTAAATTACTTCCAGTCTTGTCACACTATGAATTTTCACTTTGGAGCTGAACGGGACATTGTTTAGTGCTGCAGAGCACTAACACACGTTGCATGTTGTGCGTGCCACTTCATATTAACTCGATGTCTTGGAGGAAGAGAGAGCTCTCCGGGGCTTTGTGCGGGATCTGAGTGCCCCAGTTCAAATGAACAAGGAGGACAGAAGCACATATGGTGGAACCACACCGGCCTGGTGGGGTCAAAACAAGAAGTGACACATCACAGTATAGGTTTACTCTCTGGGAAGAATTACACACTTCATATTGAAGTCATCCAGACATAAGGAATTTCGCTTACAGGGTTTCAGCGTTTCATATTGTGAGATTTTCTCTAGTTTCAATTCCAGCTGTCTCGGGTTGTTTTGATGATTACAACACTAAACGGGCCCTTATGAAATCAAACTTATGATAAGCTCTAAATGTGTTGCTCTGATAATGATTAGAATACAGTCGTTTTGTACCGTGTCTTTATTTTTCCTGTTGGCAAGGCCGAGATGTTTTCCCCAAGTTTGTGTGACAGTTGATTGTGTTGTTTCCTTCGTGAAGCCTCCCCTCTGTGCCGACTGTCTTTGTTAACTCGGTTGAGAGCGTCTTTGAACCGCAGGCTTTGCCGTTCATGAGCCATGCCAGCTCCGCCATCATCCCTCTCCCTCCGTCTCTCCCTCTCTCCCTCCGTCTCTCCCTCTCTCGCTCTGTTTCTCTCTCTTTCTCTAGCTCTCTCTCTCTCTCTCTCTCTCACACACACACACACACACACACACACAGACAGAGATAGACACACACACGGATACACAGGAACACAAACCAGGCACAAACATACTGACAGCCCCCCTGGTGCGTCTGCCCTCCCCATCCTGCACCTCGTACCATCAATCCTGTCACTGGCTTGCCAACACGCTCTGAGAGAAGTGCCAGCCACACACACACACACACATAGACACACACATAGACACACACATAGACACACACACACACACATACATACATACACACACAGAAACATACCCACACAGACCCAAACACCGTACAAAAAAAATACATGTTTTGTAATTGTGAAGAGTGTCATATTAGGGAGTGGCCATTCCTGTATGCACTAAAGATGGCAGCCTGATCTGTAACTATGTACGCCTCACAGTCACACACATGCTCACGTGCATATTGTATGCACATGAATGTGTTCCCGCACAGGCAGCCCCTCTTCTCTAAAGTGCAACAATAAGATTCCAGGGTGCAGTAATTCTGATGGGCTGCATTATCCTAGCTCTGTGCTGTGAGGATTAGGAAGGTGGCAGATTAGAGCGTCGCAATCTGGCACAGCTAAATCACCATGGCGAAAACCTTGCTTCTAGCTGACACCAGACTATTCCCATCCCTCTCCACACCCCCAGTCTCCCGTCCCTGGCCTTTGTCGATCCTGCCTGCTTTCAGCCAACCGGGTGCCACGATTATTAGTTTTTCAGCTCTCCCATATTTTTCGACAGCACAATGTGGAATATCCATCGGCCATTGTGATCATGGTGAGATCCTCCCCAGCAGAAGGACTCCTCCTCCTCCTCCGTTAGGAAGAGAGATGCATCTGTATGGCTGCTCCGCCTGGTACCCCACCAACATGGCGGGTTAAACCCTTCTGCGATGGTGGGGAGAGGGAACCGAAGTAGGCAGGGAATGTCCCAGAGGAAAGAGCGTCGTCGTCGCAGGCGTCGTCGTCGCAGGCGTCGTCGTCGCAGGCGTCGTCGTCGCAGGCGTCGTCGTCGCAGGCGACGACGCCGCAGGCAGCGTCGCAGACGGCTGCGTCGCAGACACTGTAGTCACTGTAGGCCCCACGGGCAGAGACATGTAGAGAAAGGGAATGCCTTTCTTTGCTATTGTTTGCTTTCTGCCCGTTTGCCGGGCGGCTTCCAAACAAAACAGAGACGGATTGAAGCAGAGCAGGAAGAACGACAGAAAGACAGACAGAAAGCTTCCAAACTAAACAGAGACGGATTGAGGCAGAGCAGGAAGAACGACAGACAGACACAGACACAGACAGACACACACAGACACACAGACAGCTTCCAAACTAAACAGAGACGGATTGAAGCAGAGCAGGAAGAACGACAGACAGACAGACACAGACATAGACACACAGACAGACAGGAGGAGAACACAGGCTAAACCCAGCAGTTCTCATGTCTTGTCCGATGTGATTGTATGCACAGTAGTAGCCAACCGGACCACTGAATGTGAGTAGTATCACCGTGCTTCCTTAGAGTGTGCTGTTTGTTTGCAGGGGCTTTTAGACACAAGTCTGTGTGAGTTAACACTCATCGGCCTTGTCCGGGGCATCTGCTGAACAAGCTTGTGAACATATTGCTCTTTCTCTGGGAGCAAGTGGTCATCCAACACCTGTTTGATCAGCCGGGCGCCCCATCTGCATGTGAAAACAGGTCCCTGCCTAGTCGCACCTTAGACAGCTCTCGTTGTTACCGGATTCTTAAGTCATTACTCTCACCTCCAGCAGGAGGGAAACTGCCAGGGCCGTGACAGCTGCAGTGTAAACAGGAGAGTGTGTGTGTGTGTGTGTGTGTGTGTGTGTGTGTGTGTCTGTCTGTCTGTCTGCCACTTGTGTGCAGGACTTTGAAGAAAAACTCCATGATGACGTAAGAATGGCCTGGTTTGATACAGGAGTTTGAGCTCTAAATGACATGAAAGTATGAGTAAAATTGTGACTTAGTTACATGATATGTTCCTGTTTGCTCTGTGTAAAGCTTATGTGTTAGAAGTATGTATTATTTAACATATCAGTTTAGGCCAGGGAAAATTGATTGTCACCTTTTATCCCTTACAGTAAATTTCCTTGAATACAAACACAGCTTAGTTCTCCGAGTGGCAAATGATTTATGTCGGTGGCAGTTGTTTGATAAGTGGGAGAGGTGCCAAAGTCCACCACAAGGATACAACAGGCCTTTTACTCTTGTTTCATCAGGAGCATACATGTCGGGGGACCTCCCCCCCCAGCCACAGCCAAATTCCTTTGTGTGTGCGTGTGCACGTGTTTGTGTGTGTATGCAGACGTGTCTGTGTGTGCGCGTGTGTGAGTGGTAATGGGTCTAAGACACAGTGGAGCAGAGTGCCTCACTCCAAGCAGACAGGCCTGAACTAGTAAACAGGTGCTGCCAGGCCAGCTGAGGATGAGGACGAGGACGAGGGGGGGGGGCGTCTCCAGAACGCCTGATCAAAGACACGTCATATCTGCCGCCAGTCAGCCAGACGAGCCTGATTTATGTCACTGTGTCGGGAGCGCCTGATGACTGCTTGCGACAGCGGCAGCCAAAGTGCAGGTATAGAGAAAGGATTCCTCCACACCTTCGCACACAAAGGGGGCGAAGCTACGGTTGAAGATGAGGCAGAAGGATGGGGGGGTTTAGTTACCGTGGATAGACTGGAAACTATTTTGACGTGCTGGTTACAGACTCAACTGCAGTGATGCTGCTTTCTCTGTGAATATGCTGCTCGGCTTTTCGAATGAGTCATGAGTACAAGGCTTGCAGCAGGCCCGATCTGTCACATCAACTGTGTGTTGGTAATATCCAGACCCACAAAGACACTCAACATCATCTCGATTACACAGTGTAAAAGCACTTCCCACATCTGAAAATCCTTACTTGTGGGGGGAAAAAACGCCGTTTTCAATTAAGTCAAGTTGGTATCAAAGGTGTCATGCTTGTTCAACTCAACTGATCACAGGCTCTCTTTTGTCAACACATTACATTTCCTCTACATAGCTGTCTTTTCCATAAATCTGCCAGGGTGTAGACGGCAGATCTAGCAGAGTTGTTTTGGAAGACAGTGATAACAGAAAACAAGAGTGACAGAGGGAGAGGAATGGGGGGGGGGGGGGTGAGAGAGGGGGTGGTGGGGGGTGAGAGAGGGGTCTTACAGAGAGGGGCCGTGGTGGGGCTTTGAGATACGGCGATCTGAAGACCCTGAGACACAGTCACATGCCTGCTGCCAGGTTACCCACTGGGGCAAACAAAACATGCTGTCTAGCATCCCATGGCCAGGGACAACAACTGGGCTATGAGAGTGCCTGTGACAAACACAGTCATGAGCTAATGAGCTCCTTGGCTGATTCACTCGGTGCAGCTCCAAAACAAGATAATGTGCTTGGGAAAACAACATTTCATGGGTTATGTGCAGTCTAATAGTGGTCAGAAACAAGACACAAAGTCATATCATGTTTTTCCCTTCTTTTTTTTTTTAAGTCAGGGATTTATTTATTTATTTTTTGCTGACAGTTTTCTTCTCTTTGCTAACCAACCAAGTATTTCCCTTTGAAAAGAACAGAGCGAGCGAAAGCCAGCGAGCAAGGCCCAGAGGGGGGTGGTAGCTGTCATGTATATTTACAGCCTTCCCAGACACCTTGGGGGCTGTTATCCAGGTGGCCTCTGTTGAAGCTCTCCAAAACACTCACCTATTTTTTTTTCTTCTTCGCAACACAGAGTATCAATAGACACTTGACTTTGATTCAGCCACAGTGAAGCTGTGAGTCATGTGCTTTTCCACTTCTAAAACAGGTTAGGCTGATGCTGGAACTCGAATGCCCCGAGGGCAAGTGCATATTTACACTCGACCTGCCACATTATTAGACCTTAGAGAAGCATTCAGAACCTAAAGTACAAAAACCCTGACAGATAATAAAAAAGAAAAGAAAAATCTCCCGTATGCAGTTGTCCAACACCAAAGCTGTGTTTACATTTAGGAACATCGAACTCTTAACACGACAAAGACACAGCCTCTCCCGTTTTCCATTGGGAAAACAGCTGCCGTTGCCTTTACTCACTTTACTCACTTTACTCAATATATATGAAAGCCATGAAATGGGTTTGCAAGTCTGCACAACTTTAGGGACGCTAATTTACTACTCTGTTCCCACACTGGAACAGTTAAGTTGGGGAGTAAAACCCAGAGGGCCGCCCAGCCCACTCAAGACTCGACTCGTAGTCCTGAGGGGATGTGCTTTAAATTGTTTACTGTGCAGAAGCACTTAACCCCACCCAATCCACTACACTGTCGGATTAACTACTTTGAGTCGATAGCTTTACGCAGCTATGGAAAACTGTCTCAGTCAATACAGAGCTGACAGAAATCCAAGCCAGATGTGTCTTGAAAAATATCAGTGTGTCCTGTGCATGACAAGGGGACGGATGACAGATATTGTGCATTTTGTTTGCAGTCATCTTTCCCTCAAAAACCATTCAAACCGTCTAATCCTGTTTTGAATAGCTGTAAGATGATTGCGTAACCCCCCCCCCCTCCCTAACGAACTCTATCAAACTGATGAAAAGCAATATCACAATGTAAGTCTTATCATAATGTTGAGTTAAAAACGTATGAACCAGACTGATTAAAGGATCGTCTCTATAGGAAAATCGAAGGTAAACTTGAGTTGTTGGAGAGGCTATGTCTGAGTGGATAACATCAGGCTCTTAGTGGCACTTTCAGCACTCTGAACTTCAGGAGAAAAAAAGGTACTAAAATCAAAGGTTCAACATGAAAAATTACATGATTTGATGTACAAATAAGTTGTAAAAGTCTAAACCAGAACCAAAACAAACTTAAATCTTCTTCCGCCTTGTTGTTTATACATGGAACATAGAGAATTTGATTTGTTTTAATAGAAAGCGAATATGAAAGACTCGAACTCACAAAATGGTTGAATCTACAATTATAAAAAAACTACTTTGTTCATAATCTTTTTGATGTCATCCAACTTTTGTAGTCATCTCTAATAAAAGGCAGCTGAGAAAGAATTGGGGCTCCCCATTATGTTCTACTTTTCCAAAGAAATAGTTTACAGATTGTTCTACTTCCTGTGTGTGGCAAGTGTTGTGGGGCCATTTACATACGCTGATTAGAAAGACTGTCTGAGATTACTACATTTTTCTACACTTGGCTCTATGAATTAATCTGCACTCAATTCCACAATTTACCGTGGATTACCTATTTACAGTCTCATGCCAATTCAATGTAATATAGTTAGCCCCCACATTTAATTTGCCACAGATTTAACCACATTACTATGTGCTAGTGACTCATTCACTTAATAAACACAACACGCACAGCTGTAATATACAATTCCAGTTTCCACCACAAAACTAGAATGTTTTATTAATTTTCTATAAAATATGACATTTAAGAAATATATACAAAAAACAAAAAAAACTCAACCGCCTGTACAAATAACTTTTGCGATGTCTAGTGCTTGTTGATTTATTTATGGCATGAATTAGCTTCACAATAGACAGTCCGTAAGGTCCTGAGTCTCTCTCCACAGCTGCTCTCTCACTTCAGTTCAAACATCTATGACACCGCCTTGATTTCCATTAAAAAAGCCACACAACCCTCTAGGCCCCATCTCTCGCTCCCATTGTCCCCCGGGAGTCCTTTCATAGTCTGTAATCTGTTGCTACAGTACAAGTGTCTTTGTTTGCCTCTAAAGAAAAACATCTATTGCACATTATTCAAGCAATCCAATGACACAATCCAAATGGTTTATTCCACTTTCTTAGTCTTGGAAAACAAAAAGTTATTTTCTCTATTAAAGTTCTGCAACAGGATGTCTCTGGGAGTAGTCGTTTTTTCCAAACAAAGGCCGTCCTCGTAGCTTGAGAGAGATCCAAGGTAAGAACAAATAACACTCGTCACATTGCACGATCTTCAACGAAGTTTGCATAAATTAAACTACGAACGACGTCGTCTCTCTCTCTCTCTCTCTCTCTCTCTCGAGTTTGAAGTCTGTGGTTTTAGGTACAAGGGCTTTTAGAAGGGTTTTGGCACACACCGAGAGACGCTTCAGACACCGAGAGAGACGCTTCAGACACCGAGAGAGACGCTTCAGACACCGAGAGAGACGCTTCAGACACCGAGAGAGACGCTTCAGACACCGAGAGAGACGCTTCAGACACCGAGAGAGACGCTTCACACGCACGTGGGTGGCGGCCTGGTAGGCTCGTACTTGCTGTTGTGTCCTTTGAGGGCCGGGTGAGGCTTGAGGTACGGCCCGCTGCTGGCGAACACGCTGGCGGCCTTCCTCCGCGTGTTCTTCCTCAGCTTCCGGCTGAACACGTTCTGCCACGACTGCAGCGTCTTGGAGGTCCAGATCCACATGCCGCTGGTGATGCCCACCACCAGCAGCATGAAGATCTTCACCATGAAGATCTCCACGGCCGGGATGGAGCCCTTCATGACGCACTCCTCCGACTCGGGCCCGCTGCCGCCGCCGTCCACGCACCTCTGCTCGCCGGCCAGGACCCTCCAGTAGTCCATGTTGAGGCGCTCGTAGAAGTAGCAGGCGATGACGCAGGTGGCGGGCACAGTGTAGAGGACGGAGAACACCCCGATGCGCACCATCAGCTTCTCCAGCTTGTCCGTGTTCTCGCCCTCTGTCTTCATGATCTTGCGGATGTGGAAGAGCGCCACGAAGCCCGACAGCAGGAAGGAGGTGCCCGCCACGAGGTAGCAGGAGAGGGGGATGAGGACGAACCCCGTCAGGGCCTTCACGTCCATGCTGCCCACGTAGCACACCCCCGTCAGCTCGTCCCCCGCCACCTTCCTCATCACCAGGATCATGATGGTCTTCACCGCCGGGATGGCCCAGGCCGCCAGGTGGAAGTAGCTGCTATTGGCCTCGATGGCCTCGTGGCCCCACTTCTTCCCGGCCGCCAGGAACCAGGTGAGGGTGAGGACCACCCACCAGATGGACGAGGCCATACCGAAGTAGTAGAGGATGAGGAAGACGATGGTGCACCCGGTGGACTCCAGGCCCTCCTGGATGATGTACTGGACGCCGCTGTCCCTGTCGCAGGCGATGCTGTCGGCCCCCACAAACAGGCGGATGAGGTAGCCCACCGAGTAGACGCAGTAGGACATGGAGAGGAAGATGATGGGGCGCTCGGGGTATTTGAAGCGCTGGGGGTCGATGAGGAAGGTGAGCACGGTGAAGGAGCTGGAGACGAAGCAGAGGATGGACCACACGGCCATCCAGACCAGGGAGAACTGCTTGTCTCCCTGGCTCCAGTACACGTCCACTTTGGGGTAACACTTGGGGGCGCACGACTCGCTCTTCTGGACGTAGTGGAACTTGCCGGGGTTGCTGCATGTTTCCTTGCTGCTGCTGTCTTTCGTGTGGAGGTCCTGGCCGCTAAGGGGCCTTTGGGGCCGGAAGTCGGGGGTCTGGGTGTGCGACCCTCTCGGGGACTCGTCCGAGCCGTTGTTGGGGGCCTCCATGCAGAGGTTGTTGGGGTCGTTTTTGGTGGGTAGCCTGGAGCAGTCGAGGGATTCGGGCCAGTGGAAGTTAAACTGCTCCATGATGGGGGAGCACTTGAGCCTGGCCTGCTCGCACATCACCCTGCAGGCCGGGATCGGGGTGGACACCTGCTCCGTGCACATGGGAGCGTACAGCGAGCACAGGAAGAACTTCAGGTGGCTGTGACATCCGAACTCTATCAACGGAGCGAACTCGTGCAACTTTATGGCGGCCTCGTTCTGGTCCTCGTGCCCCATTAGATTGGGCATCCTGGTCATGTTGTAGCCAATGTCTTTACACAAGGGGATGACTATATGCTGGCATCTCCCCTCTCCTGGCCGGTCTGGGTCGATGGAACTAATGGCTGAGCAGCTGCTGCTAAGGCAGAGCAGCAGATAGATAAGGCTCCGCGTGGCAGAGGAATTCATTCTCCGTTCTTTAATCTCTCTGGTAAAGAACAGTTGGAAATGCTCGCCTTAAAGGACAACGCAGAAATTGCGTTTCCCCTGGCAAATTAAGATGCTGTAACACGCTGTGTTTATGTCCATGAATGTGACAAAAAAAAAGTTGAACGGTGAAACCTTAGAATAGTTGGTGAAAGGACCGGCATTTAGTAAGTATTCCGAAAATGTAATGGTTCCAGGTTATGTGCGCTCACCACAAAGTCCATGGTTTGAAAATTATATTCAGTTTTCTCCCGAATAATCCAAAAAAGGAGACACGTCTGGCTGTTGTTCCGTGGATGATTAATTATACGTCCTTTCCTTTAAGTAAATTATAAAGTCTTGCGATCATCACATTCAACTTCTTTCAATGCGCGTAAAGACAACCACATATACCGAGATATCCCGTTGCTGTTCGGCAGCTCAAAATCAACCACTCGGCAAAAACTTTAATATTTACCAACTCAAATAATTGCTGTCCGTTAGGGTTTGTGCGCATGGTAAAAAAAAAACTGCGAAAAAGGGGAAATCTAGATGTGCGTGATCACATCAGTTAAATGTGTTTTCTAATTCCCCTCCGGAGACAAAGTCAATTCTACTGGTTGGTGTGGCAGCAGTGCTCGTCTGAGCTAGTACTCGCCACCGTCCTGGACTAACCTGCCAAAAGATCCGCCTTCAAAGACAGCTACTTTGCATAAGAAAGATGAAACTGACACGGTGATTATGTTCAAATCGCGCGGAACAGCCTGTGGACGAACCATCACTGCATTTAAGAGGGTGATCACAGTAAAGTTCCTTTGGTCATTTGTTCGCTTCCAAACCAAAACTTTGTCCAAATGTAGAAAGAACATGTAACTCGTTCCAGCGCAGGTTTACAGGCACCAAACGTTGCCAAAGAAAACCAAAGGGATCCAGAGGCGCACCAATCGAGATATGTCCCTTTCTCTGCCACAACTGACAATTTTCACGCTTCGTTCATTGTGGTAAGGGAGTACGCAGAGTTTTCTCTCCAAAATTCCCTTTGCCCCCTTTTCTGTAGTAAAGTGTAGTGAGTTAACACGCTGGAAAAAGCAGGCTACCACAGGGGCGGTTTGCCAGTTATAATCTCTATTAAAGTTACACAATTTTGAACAATAATTGGTGCATAGAACAGTATTTACATGACAGTTGTTGAATTAAATTACCGGTGGATATAATATGTTCCTCATTAGAGCAACAGAAGATTATAGATACAGCTGTAAATATATTATATAAGTGTGCTGTACTCCAGACAATCTACAAGATATTTAGCAGATAGGCTGGTGACTCAGTTGTTTATTTTTAGATACTAAGTCACCATTAAGCATGAATTTTCCCTCTAATCCTAACAGTCTCAGATACCATGGGGTCCATGATACTATAAATATATATGTATATATACTGTTTGCCATCAAACAATCTTCAATGTAGCATCAATAACAGCTTGATTGCCATTGTAAATAGTTTATGACTTTTACATTAGAATAGGACCATGATTCAGAGGATTACTGAATTTATTTCATCTTATTAAAATAAGATGACGTAAAAAAAAAAGATAAAATACCATCTTGGCACGCCACCATTAATATTTTCTTTTCTTCACTTTGTCTTTTGTTTTAAGATCACTCTCTGAGTGGAGATAAAAGATGAGCTATCAAGACTGTGGCTGCTGCCAAGTCTAGTACTGTATGTGACAGGGAGGTGTGGTTCCTCCACTGTGTCTGAGACACCAGATCCTCCCTGGCCAACTCACATTACCTTGTAAACGTCCGCTGCTGTGAGAGTTATACTGTGGTCTGGCTACGGTTTCCATAACGACTGAAAAGCCCGGATCACAAGTAAACAGAGATGCTTTTAGTACATTTTCTTTTACAAGAGTAAAAAAAAAAAAGTGCTTTAAAAAGTATTTAAGAAATGTGCCCATGCCAGATGAGATACATGGCACCAGCGTGTCTAAATGGTTTAGCCTTGCATATCTCTCTGGTGTCATTTCAGCTGTCGCTGCTCAACGGGATGAACATGAACATGAATACATGCAGGATATGAATACGTTCATTATAAACACGATGCCCTCTCACCCCCCTTTACGATCTACAAGCACATACCTGTTAGCTAGCTGTCTACCAGACACCATTTTCAATGGGATTTTACTGAGGACAGGGACACTTACTACTCTAATGCCTCATGTGTTTTTACCCTCACAATGGCTCTGGCAAACAGAACAGCTCACAGGCCCGATCAGTCTCCCTTCCTCTTAGGGATCCTTAAATTGTAACTGATGCTGGTAGTAGAAAAAGGTGACAGTTTTAATGTTGACATAAATGATTTGATATGTTTATGTTCCCAGGCCGCGGGAGTCGTGCGTGCTTCTCTTTCTGATCACCCGGCGTTCAAGAAACCCCCTTCTGGCACATTCTAAAGCAAACATCCATCCTCATTCTCTACCGCTCTTGTTTCATGACACACCGACAAGATACCATTGTCACGTCGCCTAATAAGAGTACACAGTCTTCAGGTTGGTTGTGATCCTTCACTTTTGTTCTTGCTCTCTCCTGTCTGCTCGCTCCCTCTCTCTCTTTTCCGTGATGGCTTTGCTGGTCGTGATTATATCTCTTTGAGAGGGAGAAGAAAAGAATAGGAATTGTGGACGTTCAATCTTTAGCATCTGTGGCCTTAGCCGCTACTACTGTTTCTCAGATGTATTTTTTCCTGCCTACTAACCCCCCCCCCCCACGCGTCCCGCTTCTCATAGCGTGCTCACATTCAAAAAGACGCATTCAGACGCACACACAGATACTGTACGCGCACACACGCGCAGACACACACATCAACTTTATCTCATCTTTCAGACCGGGACAACACTATAAAGCAAGCAGTGCAGTTCCATCTCTGAGAAATCAGCAACTGTGAGATAATTCTGTAACTAATAAAGTGAAAAGGGGCCCCTTTGATGGCTGGAGCTGAAAAGATATTTTATTTTTTTGTGTGTGTGGGATTTGAGATCTGTGATTCTATGGAGGGCGCGGGCTCCCCTGCTGCTAGACTCTGGCTAGAAGCGGGCCCCCCTCTGGCTAATGTTATGGAGAATCGGAGGAATTTTATGGCTGTCTTTTCCCTGAGCCCTCTTTTTTCTTTTGTTCCCCTTTGAAGAATGACTTTAGACATTTTATTTACATATTTAACCACGGATGAAAGAAACCAAGGGTGAAAAAAGAAAGCTCTTAGGGTCCTTGTGGGAATTTTGATAAGTTTAAATGAACAGAAATCAAATTAGCTATTTTCTGAAGGAATTTAAGTCGCTTTTGTCTCAAAAGTCTCAACTGAGATCATCATCACGTGACAGAATGATACTTCTGAAACGGACAACATCCTCTGATTTTTTATCTAATTAATAGTTTTTTGTGGGATTACTTTCATTATTTAACATAACTCTATAAATCACACTCCCTGACCTCATGTGTGTGGTTCTTGTTGCAGTCCGGTCTGTAACAACATGTGAGGTATGCCAAGGAAGAGACGGGGGTGAGGTGAAGGGGGCGTTTTAGACATGTTTCATATTGTTACCCGAGCTGAAAGGGCATGTTGATTAAACGTACGGGTGGGGTACGGCTATAATCTTCTTAACCAAGGGCCTCCTCTCCTCATTCAGGGGCCACAATGCGCAGAAACAACACTCTCTGTTGGAGGTGACACTATTTATCCACATTCCCTGGGTATTGTCTAGGACTCCTCTTCACACTTCTCATCACAACCATTCTGTGGTTGTGAGGCTTGGTTTTTTGGTTTATCCAGCTCCTAATAATACATTCTACATCTATTTTATGAAGGAAGAGGGAATAACATAATTACTTTGAACATTATTTGCTCTCAACATTGTCTTTGGGGTTTGGATGCCTTTAATTGAAACCACTCTTTTTGCAGCAGTATGTAAGTAGTGTTATTGACCAAAACTTTGGGATAAAAATAAATAAATAAAAGATTACTCTCGAAGATGTGACAACTAAAATGCTGTGTGGACTGTGACAAAATTATATTTTTTGAGGGTGACGGAATGAGCTGTGCAATTTGAGGATCTCGTGTTAACGTCAAGAAAAATCCATCAAAAGCATTGACTTATTTCCCTGTCTAATATTAAAGGCTAGGGCTTTAATAAGAGCGCCGATTTAGTGAAGGGTCAGACTTTTGAGGAAATGCATATGAATCTGGCAATTAATAATTTAAGAGTCTTGCTAACATCAAAGCCACCCATAGTCTTTGCACACATGGTTTTAATGGTTCAATAAAACATAACTAATTAATGAGGGATAATTTGTCCAACCCTTCTTCTTTCCCTGGCTCTATGAAAGTTGTCTTTATCTCTGTCAAATGAGAAGCCATTTAAGAGTCTTAACCCTTGTGTTATCTTCGGGTCATTCTGACCCATCAGTCATTGTGACCCACCGTCGTATTGCGACAAATTTACCTCATACAAAAACAAAGTGAAGCATTTTCTTTTAACTGTCGGGCTGTCTCAGACCCCCCACATTGGAATGGTTAAAAGAAAATTATTTGTATTTGTTTTTGTATTGGGTAAAATTGGGTAAACACAACGATGGTTCGTTATGAACCTTTGGGTCATGTGACCCGAAGGCAGCACGAGGGTTAACAGCCTAATATGACTGCTCTTAGTTACTTACAGCCGAGGCCAAGTCACTGACACCAGCCACTAAGCATGAAGGCTGATTAAAGGAAGTCAACAAGCTATTACCACCTCACTGCCAATGTTTACTGTGTGGATTAGCATTCAGCGTGATGATGAAAGATTCGTTCACACGAGTCGGGAATTCTCATCCGCCCTGTGACGGCCCTGCAATAAACACACTGTCCCAACAATGAATCACATTGTTAAGTATCAAATCCGATGTGGTTTTGGGGCTCCCACGATAGGGCAATATTAGTTTAGTCGTTTGTTCTGACATCACTCTTCCTTTCAAGTGGTGGTCGTTTAACGGCGGGGAGAGAGGGGGGGGAAGGCATCCTCTTCCCACCAGCTCGAGACGAAGCGACGAAACCAAAACAGTTCCGCTCAACCGCTTGCAAAACACATTTTTGTTTGGGAAGTCATTTTGGATCCAGTGGGAACATTTGACTTGAGACTTCATTCACTTTTCAACTAAGTTACCATGACCATATCTGACATTACAGTTTGGGTTGCGTGTGGGGAGAAGGGGTGGGAGGGGGGGGGGGTGTGTGTGAGAAGGAAAACGCTCAAACTGAGAGTAAACAACATAATGCTCCCATTGGAAGAGAATTGATGGAAATATTACCCAGAGTCCTCGTGGGGGAACTTCAGTGTGAATTGCTAATCAGGAAGGCCTTCTCTGTTCTAATCCCTCTTTGAGTGGCCGGCCTGGAATCAGCGTGTCTGGGGAGACTCCCCACTGCTTTTGGCCCTTGGGGCTCCATTCAACACCACAGCCCTCCTGCACCATTCCCACAGTCCCCTTACACTGCACAGCACAGTGTAATACACACACACACACACACACACACACACACAGACACACACATCCTCCAACCAAATTAGATTAGACCCTTCCCTTTCTCCCCAGAAAGGCGCTGGTCTTTTCTCTGCCAGGACCTTTATCCTAGCCTTTTGTCTCTGCTCTCAGAAAGAGAAACAAATTCCCAAACAACTCCCCCCTCCTCTGAACACACAGATTCAGAAAGGGGTGAGCAAAGGGCGGCCATTTTTTAACTGGACCCTTAGGTGATTTCATAATATCCCTCCTCCATTGGTTCTGCTCCTATAATGGTCTTTGGGGTGTGTGTGTGTGTGTGTGAGAGAGGGGGTGTAGGGTGGGTGGTGGTGGGGGTGTAGGGCTTGAGCAGAGAGCCTTGGCAGGGCAGTGAGAACATGGCCAGCTGTGCTTCATGTCAACCTGTTACTTCCAACACAGCATAGAGCCCTCTCTGTCAGCAACACTGAGGATCTCTTTATTCAAGCCCCTGCTAACATTGTCTAACATTTGGTCGGATCGGCTCTAAGCCCTACAATAGACTCCAACTGAATCACAGGAATGTGCAAGATTGATAATCTGCTGCCTTTCGCTGAGCTGTGTGTGTCTGGCGTGTTTTGATACGCTCCAGTCCTGTTGTGGTTCGATAATAACATTTTTTTGATTCGTGGATGAGTCCCTTTTTGTTCTTTCCACCAATATGGAACACTGACTCCCACAAGCAGGAGACAGACTCTGGTTTAGTGCGTCTTTTACGGGGAAAATCCTGGTTCAGGCTTCCTCATGCTTCATTGTGCAGCCAAGCCATCCCAAAGCAGCAAATTGAGATCAAAGCAAAAATTAAAGCTGACTCGTTCAAAGCCAGATAAAAATGTGTGAGCCTGCAGCGATATATTTTCTCTATTGATTTCCATCCCTTCGCTGCCCTCCCTGGGACTGTGCTGGCTGGGCTGGGCGCCGTGGAGACGGAGAGAGACTTCTGTGTGGCTGCAGGGGAGGGAGGAAATGAATATCGATGACAACAAACACAGCCATGACGAGGAGGAGGCCTGAACAGGTTTCAAGCTGAGAGCGATCGCCTTTGAGAGTACTTCGATTCGTACTCCCTCTTGCCCCGTCGGTGTCAGTGTCCCTTTGGCCCGAGTTTGGATGTCTCAATCAGGCAGATGCGTAGGTGCAAGTCAATTCTCTCTGTTTACTGCAACACGCTGAGCAAAACGTAAACAATTAAAGTGTGACTATGATCTTTTACAAACTGTTAAGGCTGTCTTGCATCGTTGGTCGGATTCATTGTGATTTTGTTAAGACAGGAAGTTCAGTCGAGCCAACCGAGTTGTTTTTAGAATTCCTCCGTCAGGAAGAAGCCTGTTGTGTTTGTTGGTGTTCTTATTGTTATTTTTGTAGTAACCTATGTCACCCAATAATTCTTTGAGTGGAATTTGGCACATTGATACATGAGGCCACGGCCGACCCCCAGATATAGTATCAAATGAATGGCCAGTGTCCAGAAGGCTGACATTTTGTCCAGAAACAGAAGGTCTTCTTCTCCAGAACTATAAAAGCCATTGCTGCTGGCAGCTATATTCTACTTTTGTCTTTTCACCCAAGGCGTGGCACTCACTGAAGTTTGTTTAGATTTGCGAGGACATTGAAGTCCGCATTTTGCAGACGTTTTCTTTGGCAGCGTTTCTGCTTAACTGTGCTTAAGTAGAATACAGAGGAACACGCTTCACTGAAATCCTCTCAATGCTGTGCAGCAGATAACTTCATTTTAGAAAGATGACAGATTTAATTAAAAAGAGTTCAACTTGAATCCAATGTTACAGTCATCATACAACACCAAATAAAAATGCCTTTGTTACGTGGATCTTCAACCTGGATAATTATGGGTAATTTAGCGCTGTGCTGACACGGCGGGTTGTCTTCAAGGTGTGAAGGGATGAGTGAAGAATTCTGGGATGCTTTTGAAGTCTTCGGGGGTTGAGGGAGGAGGAGGACGAGGGGGGGGGGGGGGGGGTGGAGGAGAAGGAGGAGGGGGGGGGGGGGCTCGCTGTGAAACCTGAACAGGTATGAGAACAAGCTGGAACAATCTACTCCTGGACTGTGCTCAGCATCAACAGAACGTCGTTAGACACTGCTCTCCTTCTAAACCTCCTCCCTCCTGCCGCTGGTTCCCCGACCTCATGCTGTTTGTTTGCAACAGTGTCTGGTTGTTGCTGGAAAGTTCCTTTCGGTATTGTGTAAATACTGCCTGTATATGCTGTCTCTTTTGGTGTGAGCTGTGAGGACTTAGAATGTTGTATATGTTACATGTATATGTCTAAAAAACCCTGACACACACTCACACACACTCACACACACTCACACACACACACACACACACACACTCACACACACACACACACACACACACACACACTCACACACACTCACACACACACACACACACACACACACACACACACTCACACTCACACACACACTCACACACACTCACACACACTCTCACACACTCACACACACACACACACACACACTCACACACTCACACACTCACACACACTCACACACACTCACACACACACACACACACACACTCACACACACACACACACTCACTCACGCTTCTTTCTTCTCTCTTGCCCTCTCCACCTTTCTCTTGTAAGATATAACACCTGGGCAAGCTGAAAGGAACATGAATCAAGCTGAGGAAAATGCCTTTTAATCTGTTTCAGATATTGTTTCATAGCTGTGAGCAATCTTACCTCATCTACTGAGCTTCCTCCTCACACAGAGGGATTTCTGTATCTTCAGGCATTCCTCAGGCTCAGATATCAAAACAGGCCTAAATAACATGTCATTCTCCTCCCCAGAACACAGGATTGTGTGCATGACAGAGCTTGTGGTCCATTTCGGAGGGGGGGGGGGGGGGGAATTACCCTGCGACAGTACCACCTCAAGGCGCAACGGGATTTAAATGATTTCCTAAAAGTGTGCGGCTGTACTGGCACCTGAGAAATATGGAGCATCGTAGCTCTAAGATGTCTCCACACAAAAGTTCTGGTTACAGGATACCTGGATGAACACAGTTAGAACTGTTTGTTAGAAACTGTAATTGAAAAGAAATTCCCAGGTTTCAAATTTGTTTTCTCACTTTGCCAGAGTGAACAACATGTTTGTTTTGCTGCTCTCTCGAAATACTTTGTCAATACTGTTGGTGATTCTTTAATGAAGTGTTGGTGTTTACTGAAGTAAATGAATCAATTATTCATTGAAGGATGAATCAATTATTTGGACAAAATGTTCAACTTTTTAAAGGCTGTTCGATGACTGCTATAACCTTGAAGTACCTACCTGCGATGGTAAGTATAATTCATTATTGCTACCGCAGAGTAGAGCTTTCTAGATAGTGTGTTGTGGCCTGTCCAGAGCGGTTAGAAATGCCACATTGTGTGGATGCAG
>NC_085045.1:3041710-3115817 GCF_963692335.1 Osmerus eperlanus | reverse complement strand
AAACAAGAGCTGTGCAGCGTGAGTGATGGTCTGTGAGGATAATGGGCGAGGAGGGGCTTTCGATCTGGGTCCCGCTCCTCTGCTTCCCTGCTCCTGCCGCGCAGCCGGCTGACAGATGACCCAGCATGCCACTCTGGCTCCATCTCTCTTCCCTGGTCCTCCATCGATCACGGAAGTGATACGTTTCTTTCTTTCTTTCTCTCTCTCTCTCTCTCTCTCTCTCTCTCTCTCTCTCTCTCTCTCTCTCTCTCTCTCTCTTCTCTCTCTCTCTCTCTCTCTCCTCTCTCTCTCTCTCTCTCTCTCTCTCTCCCTTTCGCTATTTCAGCTTTGATCCACTTTCTCCACATCTATCACTCCAGCCTTGCCGGACAGCAGGGCTGATGGAAGAAACGGAACTCGTTGCTGAGGCCTGACACATGTGACCCACCACATCAGAGAGCTGCAAGACCGCGCACCTCTAAGAATACACACACACACGAGGACCACGTCTGTGTTTGTAACATGACAAATGTCATATTTTAGAGTAAGGAAATGTCAGTGTGATAGCAGTGCATTTATTTGGCATTACATTACATTTGTCACTAGATGGCAGCATACACTTTACTACTTGTCTCAATTGAGCAGCTCATCTAATTTTCAAAGAACGTTTGTGTTTATGTGTGTCTTTGTGTGCGTATGTGTGGAGATTATTCAACGTTTGTAATCGTTTTAACACTTTTAAGGATTTGTGTAGTACTTAGCTCATACACAACATCATGTCCTGTGCATAGGGTACTTTCCTAATTGTCAAATGCAGTGTGCAGGAATGTTCCCACAAGCCTTCGTCTCAAGAGAAAAAAAATCTAATAATATGGATGAGTAACCACACAGCCAGCATGTAATGTGAGGGTGAGCATGCATGCAAAAAACATACATAAATGATCGTCATTCTCTGACATCCACCCTTTGGCCTGTGCTCAAGCCACTCTGGAGATGAAAAAAAGACAGTTACGAGGGGAAATAATCCCCTGGACCTAGTCAGGGACTCTTCAGGTAATTCCAGAAGCTGTTTGTATCTGCTCTAGGCAGAAACATCTGTTGAAAATTGGGAGTTGGTGGTCAAAATGAAAGTTGGCTCTCTAAACTGCTACTGTTCTTGGATCTAAAATAGTGTAAAGAACCTCAAATCAACAAGGGTCTGTTTCGACAAAGATATATAAGTGCAAACAATTACCCAATGAAGTTATCTGCTCCACCAGCATTCAGGACAACAGGTCGACAGCAGTGTGAGATTGCAGGTAGTTAACAATCCAGACATCTCCTGCTATCCAAACGGTGAACATCTGTCGGACATATTGCTGTTGTTGGAATTTCGAAGCATCCACATATATCTCCATGGGTGGCCTGGTAGCACTCACCACTCCACTTCATCATGGCTGCCTGTCACCCCTGGAGCGTGACGGATAAGCTTCTCATCTGTCTCCCGGTTTCACAACCTGGAGCAGTCTGATGGAATACACTCCGGATGCAGACATCACATCCAAACCTCCACAGCCATTAGCCTCAGCTGCTCCCGTCCCGTCATCCATCCATCATCCGAAATGACGTGTCAGAGATCGGCTTGTGAAGAAAGTTACACTTCTAAAATAACCCAAACTCGGCATGTCTTCCTCCCTACTGTTTGAGACAGGCAGATGGTGGACAGGTGTAGGAGCGGATATTTCAGCAGCATACGTCTATTGTGCTAGCCGATAAGCTTCGACAGAGGTCGATGACTGACTGGTGAAATTTTGGGCAATCTCGCTGGGCTATTTCGAGACCTGCAGTCGGCTTGTGGGCAGCTTGGATTGCCAGCCATGGCAAACGAGCTACTGTGATGCTTTCAACTCACAGGGGAAATCTGTTCAGGCTGCCTGAAGTTCAGGTGCCTGCCAGTATCTTCCTCCCACTGAGGAGATTGCCCTCATGTTTTATTGATTGTTGCCCACGGCAACTTTCTGCCTTGGGTATGTGGTGCTAAGGCCACGCTCCATGGCCCCCTTGTATTCCAATAGCAACGGTGTTTCAGTTTACACCCACTGTGACCTCCCCCTCCCCCAATCAATCTAATCAGCACCTCCTCTGAGATATTACGGTTATTCTCAAAGCAATGGATTAACATCTCATCTACCGCTCTTGTGCTGAACAACCTGTGGGAACTCTTCAGCAGATTGAATAACAAGACTAAACCTGCCTATCCTCTAATCTTTGAACCTCTAACCCTTTCATATTTCTCAGCTGCGGTTGCATGAGCTGTACAAGCACACTTGGCGTTGATGCTGAATTTGGGTCAAGACTTTTCAATATGCCAGTAACTGTCATGAGAAACACCAGCTTCTGTGCCTCTTGTCTGTCCTGTCACTCTGTGCTGCATGGCTGACATGCCTTCCTGTTTCAACTGTCATTCTGCCAACAGGGCTTACATAAATATAAGCCTGGTCATGATGGCTCCGTTTGGCATCGGCATTGTTTCCATGGAGGGATGTGGGAGAACAATCCGGCCACAAGTAGAAGATGGCACACAGCTTGTTTTCCAGCTTGTGTTGTCAGTCCAGTCTGTGATACACATACAGCCACATTTCAAGGTGTCATCAACCGCTCCTAATCCGAAGAAATCTTTTTTGTGAGCGGCCATTCATAAAAAAAGGGTTTTATTTGTATTCTCCTCTGCTGCGATCAGTTTTTGTGTCCCCGGGTCTGGCTCCAAATATCACGAACGTGAAACCACTCTGCATCCCTGTTTTATTGTTTCTCGCACTGAAATGGATGATGAAATCATATGAAAGTTACATGTCTGCGTCGAGCAAGCATGCTAAGGTCATTCTAATGGGGGGGGGGGGGGGGGGGGAAATGGAGGCTAGCATCCGTACCAGGAGCCGTCACAGTGTGCGTACAGCCCTGATCTCTCCATGTCTTGACCCATTCGCCGGGTCAGGCTGGGAGAGGATTTCTCAGACCGTCTCCACGGAATGCAGCCTTGTCCCGCTGCCATGGTGTGGATGATTTCTCTGTAGTACAGGATTACTCTGGGGGATTAGCGGCACACTGGCAACTCTCATAGATGGGGAGATGACAGTCCCCATCATGTAGTCCCAGCTCCTAACCCTCGGTCCACTGGGGCTTAAAATGGAGCAAACAGCAGATTACATTCGAGGGCCGCCAGGGGAGAAGTCACACATCACCAACATACACAGTGGAGATTAAGAATTGTGAACAAGCTCTTCCTTCAGCTGTCTGGAGGTACCCAGCCTGAGGACGGGCGGTTGCCTGTCACGAACTGGCCTGCGTATAAGCCTAGGAAGTAGCAGACAAGCTGGAGCAAAGCTACTCTCCAACACGCTTACAATCAATATATGAAGACCAATATTTATTCATTTCATGGAAATAGCTCCCGAACCCGCCAATTCAAACTTCTCGTGTTGTTGAGCGTCGCCGAATCGGGTGTGTTGACAGTCTCACGATAAGACATGAGACGCAACACTTGAAGGTGGAAATCAAGCACTTCCTGTAGCTAATGTGTTCTGTATAGGCTTTCCCCTCAGATATTAGAATGGGTGGGTGTGTGGGTGGACGACGAGAGCTTCCTTCATCCATCAACAAGAAGAACGACACACATCGAAATCACATTCTCTTCCTGACGGCGGTCACATTCATCACCCTCTTAGGGCTGGTATCATCATCATGGCTGAGATCTTCTCCTCCCTCTCTGACATCCATCTATGACAGTGAGACTCCCGAGTTGCATATCCTGAGGCTTTCTCCAGTCCCTGCAGTTTTCCCTCTTCTTTCTAACTGTACACATTTGAATTTTTGTTTTACCCACAGTGCACCTATTGCTTCTGTCTGTGATGATTGAATTAAATGGAAGAACCCGGTAGAATACAACACTGATGGAAACCACGACGACCAGATTTTATGTGTGTTCTTGTTCTTGTTGTCTCTGAGCGTGTTCAGGTTGTCATATTGTGCGGTAAAAAAAAGAAAGAAAAAACACAAAAAAACATGTTCATAAACTAGGTTATTTAAGGTTGACTTAGTAAATAGTTTGTGTGTTGTCTGTTTCCCATGGTGCTGTGAGCAGGTAAAGGGGAGAGGATCTAAATGACCCTCTGGATAGAGCCGTACAGCCCCCCCCCCCCCCCACCCTAACCCCCCGGCACAGCTTATCTCAGCTCTGCAGTGGCGAGGTGCAGCTCAGGGTAGCTCATGGCAACTTCCCCTGACTCTGGTTCCTGTGAAGTCTGCTACAGAAGTCATTACCATGGCCACAGACTCTGCTTGTTTGATCCTCTCAGGGGCTACACTGGGCCACCGATTGCTTTTTTTCAAAAGGAAACTATGTGTCTCTCTGGAGTAGCTAGTTGAGTTGCATCTTAACACAGCATATCGGAAATGCGCAAAATAGATCACCTGTTGCATGTTGGAAAATGATGACATGAAGGATGACTGTGTCAGTTTGTGCGGATGCTTTCTTAAACTAGAAGAAATGCATTGTGGTTTTGTGTTTGGGACCAAGAGAAGCTGGGTGAAAGGCAAGGCTGTAGCCATGGAGTCAACATTGGGGGGGAACAAATTACATTTTTTATGATACTTTCGCACAGCGTGCGTGGTTGCCTGTCGTAGCGTAGAACATTTTTTATTTTATATCAATATATTGGGGGGGGACATTTTGACCAGATTTGAATATTATGATTACGGCCTTGAGATGTTTGATGAAAAGTAATTTTGTCAACCAGATTTGTTTTGTTTATTTTATTCTTTCCGAGTCAGACACCTCTTCAGATTAGCACCAATTCCAAATTAATTCTTCATGTGTCTCCGGATTTACCAGTGTAAGCTTTTTCTCCCCAAAACTATGGTCATGTCTGATGTAACTGCCTGCAAGGTAGGCTCTCAGATTCATGCTCATTCTTCCGCGTATCTATATTTTCTTTAACCAACAGAGGGCACTGTAATTCCATCCCCGACCGTCACAAACACAATCCAGGCACCCAATTACCAATGTACAAATTGAAACGGGCATCACAGGTGAGACAATTAGGCCCTGAGCAGAAAGTCTGATGTTTATATCGTCCGGCCTACATTCGAACATTAAGTTAGTCAAAACGACCACTGCTTCCCGAAGTCATTACATTATGCACCTTAATAGGCTATTCTTCAGTTGTTTGTGGCATATACTATTATCAGTTCCCACAGGGTCAGCGTGCTAATTACGCATTGATGCATTTAGTAAACATTATTATAGCACTTAATGTTTAAGAACTGTGTATTTCCATGAAGTCCTGAAGGTCTCGTGCGTGTAATCGACCGACTCTGAAATCCCGTCGCAACCTCACGGGACGTGCTCTCTAACCGAACAGAGACTAGTGACAGATGATGGGTTTAGTATCCCGAGGATTGCGCACAAGGCAGTCAGTGATCCGTTAACTGGCGTTTAATATTGCGACGGTGTCCCGACGTTGCTCGAAGTAAAGTTGAAAACTGGTGTACGGGGACTTCGTTGATCCTGGTGGAGTTTGTTTGATTGGACCGTTGGAGGAAAGTTATAGTCAATATGGCGATATAAAGACCAAGATAAAGTTCACAAACCTTTCTAGGTTGATTCCCACATTAACAGTACTGGATTTCACACCAGACACGACCAGTAGTTTTTACGCTCGACTTTTACGCGTGGAGGAAGTAACTGGATTGATCTCAATGCATTCATATCATTACGGACAACGTAAACTACCGAGTGACAGGTGTGATTCTGTACAGTAGACAAGTTGCAGAAATGGACAGAACATATCCTTCTTCACGTTGTTGAAGGCTGCAACTCATATACTCGGAACTTGGAATGAAGTGAGAGACTCGTCGAGTGCCAAAATGAACGTTTACTCTCATACCTGGAGGATTTTACAAATATTTCTAGCGACGATCGTCACAGTTTTCACGCAAGGTATGTTGATTTAATTATGAAATGACATTAGCAACATGAAATGCATGAAAACATATGAATATTGTGACCCTTAGTGATGTGGAAATTCTTAAATTCAGTAAAAATGTAATTAGTTTGTTGTAAATTCAAGAATAACCCGTTTTTTTATTTCTTATACAATATGACATATACTTGATACTTCGATTCCACTTAAATACGGCCCACCATTTTTATATCAGCATCTAATCAGTATAGGTACTGTGTCCTTAGTCGGCAAATTAAAAGAATAAGGCTATAACTTAATGAGTAGTATTGTGTGAACATACTTTAAGAGCTGCGTCCAGGTCTTCACCCAAAGGGTACAATTAAATTATATAATTGAAAGTGTCTAACGTCATTAGGGTTTGAAGCGAGTTGCCTCTGTGGCGCTATGTTGTTTCTATTAGTTAGCTGGGATGCCAGGCTATAGCGTGTCACGCAGGATAAGCCTGAGGTCCATGACAACACATCTCCATCTAACAACATATTGATGAATTTAGTCACCGATAATTTACGTTCACAAAACTTTATTATTATTATGGATACAAATGTTTGATGGGATTATCTTGAAGTCCTTCTACTCAAGAGTCACACCTGTCTACCATTCAGTCATGCCATTCCACTATTCCACAAATTCCATTCCATTTATATTATTGCAATAGTCTATAAATTGGTCCAATGTACCAGAACACAAATGGCTGTATTCATATCACACCAGTGATGGGCTGGATTGGCATCTGAATGTCAATGAATGTCAATCACGCGCAGAGGCGCGAGCAACACCGTAGGATGACAATGCAATCCGGCTAACACCACGTGACACCGCAAAGGCATCGATTGAAAAGCTTTTTGACGGCCCCAGAGATGGCTATTTCCAGGCTAGGGTCCCTCCTGAATTAGAATAAACTGACAGGATAAAGAGATGATAAAACGGGAGAAATCCCGATAAAACAGATTTTGAAAAGCAGCTTTAGGAGTTTCATTGGATGCAGAAATCCTTACCAATCCCCACAGAGGCCTAAGCAACTGTCCAGCCCTCCTCCCCTCCAGCCCCTCCCCTCCTCCCCTCTGCAGCATGGCCTGATCATCTAATTTGTATGTCTACATCCTTTTATGTAGCAATCGTCAGTGACATAAAAAGATGAGTCCCTTCTCAGGACAAACGACCAATTACCACCCCATCAGATGGGTGCACTGTGCTTGATTCGAATCAGATGAAGAGGACATCTACATGCCTGGAAGCAAAATAAGTGTGTGTGTGTGCGCGCCAACTCCCCTGTTGTGTGTGTGTGTGCGCGCGACTTCCATGGAGCCATGGAAGTGGCGCGATGCCACACACATGATGCTTGGTTCTACAGCAGGCTCCAGTGTGGGCTGACGGAGACATCTGGGGCCCGACTCTGCCGCAGTCGCTTGAAGTCTCATCACTCACAAGCCGTTAGACACATATGGGGGATGTTCATTAAAGCACATTAGAATTCTCTGAACTTGCTTGCTTGATTTATACTTGGTAATGGATCGACGGGGACTTATCCACAAATGACATGAAGCTGGCGATGGGAAAGTACTTTTAAAAGCTGAGCCTGATACGTATACCCGGCTATTAAAGAACATTCAAGGGAGGGAATTTAAGAAAATTGCTTTTTTTAATTTACGCTACTGAAAAGCTTCACTGATTTTTACTGATTTGTTAGACCAATGTACTCCCTTAGGACATGTATCCTAGTTTGTTAGTGTCTGATCAGGTTTAGTCCTGTATGTAGTTAATCTGTATTAATCCTTGAGTAAATGATTAGTGATGAGAAAATCACTGAAAAAATAGGATTCCAGATGATAATCCTTTGTTTCCTATCAACAACAAAAGATGCAAAGCAGAATGCCTCCCCTGCTTAGTTGACAGCTTTCCAACTAATGTCATTGGAATTAGTCTAGCCTGTACTACAGCTAGCTAGCTGTTGGCACACTATCCAGGCATCGGGACATAAACAGTTTTGTAGATCGTACTATGTCCATTCAAAGTCTGGGTTGTAATTTTGAATAAATATTCTGATCCATATAGTCTCATTCTGCCCCAGAGCAGAGAGCGGTCTAATGTTTCTTGGGGAAAAATACAATTTCACCAAATGCTCCCACATTATTGATATTGAATGGCTTGCAGTTGCAGGCTTTTTCTGTTTTAAAGGGAAAAGCAGTTCTCTGAAATCCATTAACCCTCGTGCTGCCTTCGGGTCACATGACCCAAAGGTTCATAACGAACCATCGTTGTGTTTACCCAATTTTACCCAATACAAAAACAAATAAAAATAATTTTCTTTTAACCTTCGCAATGTGGGGGGTCTGAGACAGCCCAACGGTTAAAAGAAAATGCTTCACTTTGTTTTTGTATGCGGTAAAGTTGTCGCAATACGACGGTGGGTCACAATGACTGATGGGTCAGAACGACCCGAAGATAACACAAGGGTTAAGATAATGCATTTGATCGAAGGCATATCAATATAATCCTGACCTTGCATATGGATTTAAACAGGAATTCATGTCATGAAGTTTATGCGTTGGAAGATATCCTTCATTATAAGAGTGAAGCACGAAACAAAAACAAACACAAAAAGTGCACAATTGAATGGGTTTGGATTGCAACATTATTTGTGGTGAAAATTGCACTTGAACAGTAAGTGTGCACGCCAGGATGTTGGTCTGTGTTGGCCGATGAGGGAAAAGCATTAAGGGTCTCCAAGATGAGAGAGGCAGAAACAGCTGGTGGAGGGATTTGGTCTCTTGTTTATCATCTGAGTGTAGAGTTCTCATCAGAGAGAGATAGAGAGAGAGAGAGAGAGAGAGAGAGAGATAGAAAGTCACAGTAAGACTAGGTGCAGCTCAGCACGACTCTCTTTGCAATAGAGCACAGTGGTTACCACTCAGACAGGTAGTGTGTTTAATGGCAGCGATGGCTGGCATCAATGGAAGTGTATCTGCATGTGGTACAGCTCTGCTGTCATCCTTGTGGATTCGAAGAGATGCGTGGAACAGGCCCACTCGACCAGCCCCACCCAGATGGCAGTTGGTGCAGTGTCCTGTACAAAGCTGTGCTGCCCGAAGCCATGAGGTGCTGTGCTGTGGTCCCCTTTGTGGCAGACAGGCCCCTGCTGGAGAGGGAAATTTACATTTACATTTATTCATTTAGCAGACGCTTTTATCCAAAGCGACTTCCAAGAGAGAGCTTTACAAAGTGCATAGGTCACTGATCATAACAATGAGATAGCCACAAAACATTGCGAGTAGCCAAAACATGAAGCACACATTGTGAACAACCAAAGTAAGTGCCAAAGGGAAGAACCATACGAGCATGTAGTTAAACAAGTTACAATTAAACAACATGAACTGCTATAAGTGCAAGTGTACCTGTGGAAAAAAAAAGACAAGCAACAATAATAAAAAAACAATATATCACAGCGAGTACAAACAATTTTAAATCAGTTACCACTAACCACAAGAGCAACAAGTCTCTGAGCAGGAGTCATTGTGATCCTTGAGGAAACTAACATCGGGTCAAGCGAACCATTCCTAAGTACCGTTGTACTCCCGGAACAAGTGCGTCTTGAGCCTTTTCTTGAAGGTGGAGAGACAGTCAGTGTCTCTGATGGAGGTGGGGAGTTGATTCCACCACTGGGGGGACAGACAGGAGAAGAGCTTGTGTTGGGACCGGGCGGTCTTGAGCGGTGGGACCACCAGGCGGTTGTCTGAAGAAGACCGTAGGTGACGGGTGGGGGTGTAAGGCTGCAGGAGAGACTTGATGTAGACGGGTGCAGTCCCGTTCACTGCTCGGAAGGTCAATACCAGGGTCTTGAATCTGATACGGGCCATGATAGGTAGCCAGTGGAGAGAGATGAGGAGCGGCGTAACATGGGAGCGTCTGGGTAGATTGTAGACCAGGCGGGCCGCTGCGTTCTGAATCCTCTGAAGAGGGCGGGTTGCACATGCTGGGAGACCAGCGAGCAGCGAGTTGCAATAGTCCAACTTGGAAAGGACAAGTGCTTGGACTAGCAGCTGGGTGGAGTGCTCAGACAGGTATCTCCTGATCTTCCGGATGTTGTAGAGGGTGAATCTACACGACCGGGAGACCGCAGCAATGTGGGCCGTGAGGGAGAGCTATTCGTCCATGGTAACCCCAAGGTTCCTGGCAGAGGGTGAAGGGGTCACCGTCGCAGATCCCAGGGTGATTGAGAGATCGTGGGAGATGGAGGGTTTAGCCGGGATGATGAGAAGTTCTGTTTTGGCGAGGTTCAGCTGGAGGTGGTGCTCGGTCATCCAGGCGGAGATGTCTGTGAGGCAGGCCTCAATCCTAGCTGAGATCCCCGGATCGGTCGGGGGGAACGACAGGTACAGCTGCGTGTCGTCAGCGTAGCAGTGGTAGGAGAAGCCATGGGAGGTGATGATTGGTCCAAGTGAGGTGGTGTACAGAGAGAAGAGGAGGGGTCCAAGGACGGAGCCCTGTGGGACACCAGTGGAGAGTTGGCGAGGGCCTGACAGTTTGCCTCCCCAGGAAACCTGGTAGGATCTTCCCGACAGGTAGGATGAGATCCACTGGAGTGCAGTGCCAGTGATGCCCATCTCAGAAAGTCTGGCGAGCAGGATCTGGTGGTTAACCGTATCAAATGCTGCAAATCCAGTGTTTGTTCACAGCTGCAAGGTTTCTGCCAGCTCTGCTATTAATCAGCCCATCTGTCACTGGCCAGAGCCGGGGGGGGTGGAGGGAGTGTCTCTCTCCGCATCAGACACAGTTTTCCTCCCGCCTCCAAAGCAACATGATTGAGATGCACGTCTGGGTTTTTTGTTGTTGTTGTTGTTTCTTTTTTCCATTGGGTGGCACGTTGCGGACATGACTATGACACATCAAGCGTTTCCCCTGTGTAAACCTTGCCAGTCTCTCCACAGGCCCAGTCCCAGGTGGCTGGCTGGTGATAAACACAGGCGAGGGCGATGATGTAGGAACCTGTCAAGCCCCCAGTCCGTGAGGGACAGGGCCGAGCTAGATTTACTAAAGCGCTAAGCCTCCCTCGCTGGGGGGGGAAAAACAAACCGCCATCAAAAGTACGGAGACGAATGAGCCATACTCTCTGGCCTCTTGTGATGTGTGTAAAACATCCGTGCCTCTACAGATATGGAGAGTTGAATAATACTAAAATAAAAATATAAAAAATAAAATGTGAAACTAAAATATAGTTTTGGAACAATGAATGAAACTGTAGTTGTTTCATCAACGGATACATTGAAACTGACACGTTTTAAAAACGACTTTGGAAATTTGAATAGAAACACTAGTTTGTTTGCTACAGTCGTTTCAGGTCTGGCTAAGCAGTTTTCATCCCCATCTGATATCATCTCTGGTAATTGTTTAACCATTTGTGTACTTTCCC
The DNA here is from genome assembly GCF_963692335.1 of Osmerus eperlanus. Taxonomy (NCBI): domain Eukaryota; kingdom Metazoa; phylum Chordata; class Actinopteri; order Osmeriformes; family Osmeridae; genus Osmerus; species Osmerus eperlanus. The sequence continues at coordinate 3,104,429 of NC_085045.1, read as the reverse complement.
CCCCTGTCTTTCCTCGCAGGCCAATTATTTTCAGATTGACCGGTCAGTCATCGGTCATCTGCCATAATCTGTGTAATCTATCAAAATGGAGGCTTAATCAGGGTAGATGTTGGCCCGCTGAACTCTTTCTCTGTCGCATTTTCAGAAACCAACACATCTCTTAGGCTTTTATGGCGGATTAGACACAACTGTAGCCTCCACAACTAATGCCCAAGTAGTGATACCGTGGAAGCTATTGTGCTTCGTGATCATGTCGCAAATGTTACGTTGATTACGGGAATTCTTGATATTATTCCATTGGGCTAAAGCCGCCGCAATCATTTAAGCCCGACTTACTGGATGCAGATGTTTCATTGCTGCATATTGCTGCCATAGAAATGTGAACGTCACCAGAGACTATTCAAATCCAGAGGCTTTGCCTGCAAAACGATTAGCGTAGTTGGGGCATGTTTGTGTACGTACCTGGCCTGTCCTTCAGCCATTTTGTGCTGGTCATCCTCCACCTAATGCCTCCTCTCCTCATTCTCGTTATCAACCAAGTTTCTCTTTGGATGACAGACATCAAGGAAATGTAATTAGTCTGCCCCACTGTTCACACAATCCTTGTGTCATTCTACAGCTTCTCCATCAAACTAGTAATACTCTTATGGGATTTTCCGTCTATCAAGGCTTCCAATCTATAAAGGCTTATAGGACATGGGAGGTATTAAGTAAAAAGGCCAAAACTTTCTGATGACCCAGATCTAGCTGATCATCTTATCTAAGTGAACTTATTAGAAGATATTAGTTCCTAGAAATATCCCCAATCGGACCAGTGTATTCTAGAACTCTTCAATTCCATATTCTAAGAAATTACACAAATGAATAATCACTTTGCTATCAATGTATTTTGTGTACATAACAGTACGTCAGTGCCTGAATGACGACACAAAACCCCCCTCTTTCCTCATCTCCCTTGCGTGTTTGTGGTAATGCTCCTATCTAATCAGTGGGTCAGATGGCTGAGCGGTTAGGGAATAGGGCTATTAATCAGAAGGTTGCGTGGTTCGATTCCCTGCCGTGCAAAATGACGTTGTGTCCTTGGGCAAGGCACTTCACCCTACATGCCTCGGGGAGAATGTCCCTGTACTTCCTGTAAGTCGCTCTGGATAAGAGCGTCTGCTAAATGACTAAATGTCAAAATGTAATCGGGTAAAACGTTGTTTCGTTTTTGACAGAGTCGGACAGTCCGGAGCTATCAGAGAACACCAAGAATTCCGGGCGATTTCCGGTCTTCCTCCCCGTCAACTACCAGGTCCGGGATGCCGACTACTTCCTGCTGAAGGAGGCCGGCCAGGACATCATGAGGAATTCCAGCATGCAGACGCACACGCAGCCCTTCGTCATCCTCCGAGCCAGCCGGCCGCCCGTCGTGAACACCAGCTACGGGCCTCTGTCCACAGAGCACCCCGTGCCCCTGGACCTGGTGCATTCCGTGCAGCTCTTCCGAGCCCTGGGGGTGTTCACCTACAACTGGAAGGTGCAGTCGTTTGTGCTGACCCCCAGGGTCTACTCCTCCGTGCCCAGGGTGCGAGTGTTGTTCTACGTGGCCGGGAGGGACTGGGACAGGGGAGAGGAGGGGCTCCAGGACGAGCTGCCCTGTGTAATGGTCTACGCTTTCTGGCAGACTCAGGAGGTGAGGGGCTCCTGTGCCATGGGGGGCCAGAGGGGCACCTGCATGGCTGAGCTGGAGCCAGCGTCCGGCTGGTTCAGCCCTGGGGCGGGCAGCTCCAGCCGGGAGAGACTTGACCCGTCGGAGGGCAACATAGTGGAGCTCTACTACCAGGCTCGGCCCAGCGCTTCTGGGAAGTGTAGTTCCGGGGACGGTGGCCGCTGGGGAAGCTTCGAGCAGCAGGCCCAGGCGGACTACATCCCCGTCACGCCCATGCAGAGGATTGGGAGTGTGCGCCTCCTGCAGTTGCCTAAGGGTGCTGCGTCGCTTTCCCGCCTTAAACTGGGCAATGCCATCGTCATCCAGACGTCTTCTAAACCCCTGAAGAAGACCGATATCGCCACGTTCTACATCCTCATGGCCAGCTCTTCCTCGCTGGAGAACTTCACCCTTAGGTGAGATTAAACGTGGTTTTCAAGCATTTGAGATTTGTTTTGAATTGTAATTGGTCGCTAACAGTATAAAAAATCCCCAGGTGTAAAACAGCTTGTAACATGCACAAATCCGTTCTCGTTAGAAATCCGAGAATATTGGAGGAAATGGGATTTAGGCAGGATTATAGCAGTTCTCTGAAAATATAAGGTTGGATGTCTTCTGGGAAATTCAGTAGATTATTCATGTTAGCTCAAATAAAAATCATGTGTAAGCTTAGCCTAATAATACAGGTTAAATCTAATCTTTCAGCAAATTTCATAACAGAAAAAAATTATATTAATGTGCAAGTGCTTGACATCTGATTCACTCAAGCTGAATGTTGTGTGGTGCTAGTGTACTATGGGAGAGGTTTAGTGTGCAGTGGACAAAGAGGATCAACCTATGCTTTCTTTGAACTAGATAAGAATGAGCTGGCTGAGTCGTTGATCTGGCTCAAGCTCTCTCTTGCTCTTTTATCTTCAGATTGGTGTCAGTTAGTTCTGTCAGGAATCAACCCGAGGAGAGATGGCATGCTCTGCTTCCAGGCCTCATGATCAGTGTTCTGCTGGGTTGGCAGTCTGCCCTCAGTTCCTTGTGTTTACACTGGTGCAAGTCTCTGCTGGGAGTGTGCCATGTTCCAGTGGAGGCATTCAAGAACTGAGTGCCACTTGTAGAAAAAATACTTTTCAATTTACCATTTTGATTTACTTTCACCATGTGAATGGCACCTACACCTGTGTTGGGTGTATTATTCTTATTTACAGCTCTAGGCCCACTAGTACCAGACTTCACACATCTAATGAATGGATAGCCGGCCTTGAAAAGCTTTGCCGCACAATAAAGACAAATGGCGATGTACGCATCTGTGATCAGCGATATCCTTACTCCGTTAACTACCTCTGGTCTGCGAGTGATTTATGATCCGTAAGAGGAACTAAAATCGCTTTTTCCTTGTGATGTCACAAGAATTCCTTTTCGTTTTGAGAGTATCTATTGGATCGTATCTGGATGAAAAACGGTGTGTGATAACAACTTCCTGGAAGGTGGGCCTTCGCTGGGACGACCTAACCCTCGGAGGCAGGTTCCCCTCCGAGGAAGGTCTCTTAACCCTTGTGTTATCTTCGGGTCATTCTGACCCATCAGTCATTGTGACCCACCGTTGTATTGCGACAACTTTACCGCATACAAAAACAAAGTGAAGCATTTTCTTTTAACCGGTGGGCTGTCTCAGACCCCCCACATTGCGAAGGTTAAAAGAAAATTATTTTTATTTGTTTTTGTATTGGGTAAAATTGGGTAAACACAACAATGGTTCGTTATGAACCTTTGGGTCATGTGACCCGAAGGCAGCACGAGGGTTAATGCCCCCTGGACAGCTCTGCTAGCTGGACGCTGCACTCTGGCTCAGGGGAGTTTCATTACCTTGAAAGGGGGACAACCGACAAACCTGTGAGATCAGGCAGTATTCATTCATTATTAATCTGCCCATGGTTTATTTATTTATCACACATGGAGGCTCCGAGGAATCAATTTTTTTACAAGGTGCACAGCGACAGGCCTGTTCTGTTTTCCTACGTCAACTGAGGTCAGCCTAGGCTTTCAGTGGACACCTGGGATTAACCTTTATGGTCAACAGGCAATCACTGGTACTTTATCTGCCGGAATAACTCATAATCTAAAGGGTCTGGGCACTTATGGAAATAAGATTACTTCGTCATCTAGATGACAGGTGTTCCTGGCCCTCACCACTGTGTCACGGTCTAAACTGTATATCGGGAACTAAGATGTGTTCCCCGTCTGACCCCATTGCGTCTGTGTTCATTACTTCCGCGGTTCAAATCCATTTCAAATGACCTTCCAGCTGATTGTCTCTCTCGTCACGCGCGGTCCCACGAACGTCCAGGACAAGGAAGCAGTCGATCGTTCGTATTCCTCACACGGGGTGTGCATCTGTGTGAGTCGTCTAACTACGCCCTCCCCCCTCCCCTCCCCAGCCTGTTCATGAAACTGCTCTTCTGAGTTTGCATTGTGATGCGGGCTTCAGCAGCTGTCTGTGAGGTTCCATCGCCGTCCATGCCTCATTAAGCCATGCTTAATGCTCAGCCATCAGCATAATGCTCCTGGTGGTGGTGGCCGTGCTGCGTGCCAAGGGGACCCAGAGATCAGAGGGAAACAACATGATGGAGCCGGGCCGGCGTCCCTCGTGAGCCCCCCCCCCCCCCTTCCCCCGAAGGTGTTGCTCTCCATGAAGGCTTTGTCGCAGATCATATCAACTGTATTTCCAGAACCTCTCAGATGTATTCCTGTCGCTCACTGTTAGTTCAGCCTGTGCTTAGCGAGCTGGCTGGCAAAACCACCAGAGCTCATGCAAGCCACTGTTTCCAAATCGCTTGATTAAATCCTGGGGATATAATATCAGACACACTTTACCGGGGGACGGTTTCTCTTGTAACGTGTGTTTTATTTAAAGAGAGCACATCAAGGAATTAAAATTATTTAAAAAGTGATAAGCCAGACTATCAGCTAAGTACAGCAGCCGCGGGCTCTGTGGAGGTGGCTCAAACAGGTCTGCGTCACTGGGTTTCTGTCTGGCCATCTGGCTAGAACGTTGTCCCTAGAAGTCTCTACCACCTCTCCATAAGTATGACCGTCACGTCGCTGAGGACCAGCGGGGGGGGGGGGGGGGCGAGAGAGGCTGAACGATGGGTATTGACTGGCGTAATTAACGGTTGCATCTGTTTCCGGTTGCGTATGGGGTTTGACGTTGGGGTTCCCAGCGGCGGTGTGTGAGTGGAGCTAAAGAGGGGCTGGTGGGTAGATGGGTGGGATGATCGGGTCTCTTAAACGGCGGTGGAACAGGTGTGTGTCTGCTCTGCTGGCCCTGGATCAGCCTGGAGGATGGGAGTGCTGCAGGACGGCGCTGATGTTTGTCGCCCTCGAAAAAATGGGTTTCATCTCATTAGGTATTCCGTTAAACCAATCCTTTTTGTTGGGGCGTGATGTCAGCCTTTTTTTGACGGGTTCCTCTTTTTCATCGCTGCTTCGGAGAATTGTCTTTTTTTGCTACTGCCACTTCTGCAGACACTTCTAGAGACCTGGGGGAGAGGGGAGTCGTTGGGGTGCGAGTGTGGGGGAGAGGGGGTGTGTGTCTGAAACAGGAAACAAGCTAAATATGTGGCATCACCGTCTGAAGGAAGGCCAAGGGGCAAGGGCTGCCGAGAATTTGTGTGACAGAGGTGAAGAAGGCCACGGCTTCCTGTGTGTGTGTGTGTGTGTGTGTGTGTGTGTGTGTGTGTGCATGTGTGTGCCTGTGTGTCTAAAACCCCTATGCAAAAAACTCACAGGTTGCAATGCTACTCAAGACTGGACTGATCAGAATGGAGATGGATGGAGCAGTACCTGAGAGCAGATTTTCTCACCCGCTGTCAGCGCCAGTCTTTAGACCCATCCATCTCTCCTGCCCCGGTGCCCCCCCCCCCTCCCGCTCTCCCCTGCTCCCCCACCCCCACCAGCGTGTACTACCCACAGCCCATAACCCCCTCCTGCACCATCATAGGAGGAGTTTCCTTTAACCCCAAGGGGACCTGGGGAGGAAAGAAATATCTTGTCTCTGTCACTTTTAATAAGTGAAATCACGCTCCAGCCTGCTAAATACCAAGCGCTATCAGGTGTATGTATTAAGAATGCCATTACTAGATTAATAATAATAATATTAATAATCCCCACAGAGGTTACCTTATGACTTAATGCATGCCTGTCGTCAGGGCTACTGTGACCTGTCATAATAAATCACAATATCCCGGAAGGGGTGGAGAGGGTATGGATCGGGAATGAACGGATTATGGATGTGTGTCCATTAAAAGCTTTAAATGTCACATGACCTGCACCCCCTAATGACTGTTGGTTTGTGGGGGGCTGGGGGGGGGGGGTGGCGGGGGTTCTATGGAAACACATGGAACCCAGCGAACATCATTCTTTTGTTCATGTATCGCTTTCTATGCATGAGCTGTAACAATGAGCTGGCCGAGGCCTCCAAGGTGATTTCCCCCGGTCCCTCTGGGCTCACGTCGAGGACGGATGGGATGGGGAAGGGTTATGTTCCTTTTCCAGTGTATCACCTCCAGCTCCTTTCATTCCTCTCTCGCAGCCCCAGCGCCCATCTTGATCAAAGACCTGCCCTGCTGTCCTGCGCTGACCTGTCCGGTCCCCCCTCGCTGGATCCTCTCGTACCGCAGGCCCCCTGGGACCGCTCTAACAATAGACCGGCTTCTCCTCCCGCCCTCCCGTCACTCTCTCTAATGGACAGGACGGAGAGGGCCGGGTCACCTTCAGACATGCTCCTCGTGGGTCAGGAACACAATGGTGTTATCTTCCGTCGCACACAATGCAAACTCCCCCAGTCGCTCTGCTTTCTGCTAACGTCGAATTTTTGCTCCCTTTTTAAAGAAGCGCTGCGTTGAAATGAGTGGGTTGTTTCAGAGAGTGCAAACGCAGTGCACTGGGGTACATGCATGGTAAAAGAATGGCCAAACCCGTTTCTATCGGTACCTGAGGGACCAAAAGCTTGGGTGCTTAGCGAGGGCTTTGTCCGATTGGAACAGAAGCGAGTGCAAGATGGGGGTTGTCTGAATGCAACGGCGTTTTGCGTCACGTGCTACTGTATGTATGTAGATATGCAGAGCAGGAGAGAAGGGGAGAGAGACAGTAGGAGAAAGGAGGGAGAGAGAGAGAGGGGGGGGGAAATAGAGTGGGTAAAAGATGGAGAGAGAGTGCTAAGGGCTAAGGGCTAAGGCATTGGGTCAGCTCTGTCTGCCATGTGGCAGGCCCAAAGCAACCTCCATGCAAAGATTAGTGCTCTCCTGAGCCTTCCAACCAGGCCTCCTCATTACATCTTGGTAGAGCTCCGCGTGCAGCTGTTCCTACGCACGCGTAAGCACAGACATGTGCCACACACACACACACATACACATGCATGCATACACACGCATACACACAGACACTTTGGCGAATACAACAACGTCTATTCCGAATGTCCCGAAAGTGAAGATGTTGTGGCTGGGCGTTCTTGACTGTGAGTGACCTCACCTTGTGTCCTTACCAGGGGGGTGTTTGGGCTCTGATAGATGTTCAATCAGCATCCCAGATTACACCTCCCCAGACACTTGTAATGCTCTCCCCCCCTGCCTCATGGTTCATCTGGAAGATTCCGGGATAAACCCCTGAGCTTTGAATAGAAATGAAAACCTCGCCCAGATGATATTCTCTCTCTCAGGCAGGAGCAAACTATTCTCCGAGATTAGAGAGCCCGCTCGAAGTGTCATGGAAGTCGAGGGTGATTAGGGCGAGGAAGGAGGTTGCGGTGTTAATGTGTCGAAGACGCACCTCCACCACGCTTTGATGTCTCTGTGTATCTCTGACCTGCCTGCGCCCTCTCCTGTCTGATGTCTCTCTCGCGGCCTCTTACTGCGGGAAGAGCATCTCATTAGTATTCTAGGCGTCTGTGTACTGTGTCCCTGGCCCACTGGGACAGAAGGAGCAACTACACAAGACGCCTCCAACACACAGAAGGCTCTTTAGTATTCCCAAACGACAGGCCAGTAGGCCAATGAGCTATTAGTGCAGGATGAATAATATAGGCATGTACTGTAGCAGAGTGGCCCTGCATGGGAGGACCAAACACATGCAGCCTCAAAGGCCCCTTGGCCTCCCCCGTTTATTGAAAGCGATCCCCAGGGCCTGGACCGATCCTTTAAACGCTAGGAGAGCTCTTTGACTGACTATGGCCCAAAGTCTGTATAATGATGCGACGCAAAGCATCGGACACTGGAGGCAGACATCCTTTAAATTTTATGTAGGTCCAGCTCTGGAGACCAGCTCTCTCAAGACCACAGATGTTTTTTTACTAGGCATCAATTAAAATATATATTTTATGAGGCTAGTGTTTATCTCCAGTGTTTATTCCTGTTTATTCAAGCTATATAATGGCACAATGTACAGTATTTACATTTATTTTGAATTGATTGTACAGTATGTGGTTAACAAATCCAATTGTGTTGATACTTTCTTCACATTTATTTTCTCTTCCGTTTCCTCCCAGAGCCATGGTGAAGAAAGGGGTGTCATTCCGCACGGCGACTCCCAGTAACTCTCTACTGTGGGACATCACGCTGGACATGGGGGCGGACGGCACCATCGCTGTGGTCTGTCAGAGGAAGTCTGACATACCGGGGAAAAAGTGAGCGTGCTAACGATGTAACCCCTTCCAGCGGCCCTCCTAGTGACACTGAGCACGCAGCTCCCTCTCTGCCAGGGTGGAGACGGGTTAACAATGAGTTCAATTGGGCTCTCCTGACTAATGGAGTTGGGAGGAGTAGGCTTGTGCATGTGATGTAGAGGATGACTCCCAGGTACACGTTATTAAGAATAGATGCCACCCACTCATGGTATCATGTTGACACGGGCTTAGCAGACCAGGTAGGACATGTCTGCTCTCAAAGCCATAGGTCTGCTGCATGGCACTCTAGTCAATGTGCCCCTAGTAGAAGGACATCGTTTACAGCTGTATGTTATATATCAGCAATTGGCGTATGATATACATTTAAATTTAACATTTTGTATAATGTTATAGGTGTTTAGTGTTTGTTATTGTGGTATTCAGTGTTTTAGTATTGTAGTACTTCTTTGTTTTTGTTTTAGTGTTGAATAGTTTTAGTAGGTAGCAGTGATTTCTGATAAGTGTTTTCTAGAAAACGATTAGCCTGAACATTTTAAGGTAAGGCTGTGTCCTGATGTCGATGTGCTTTCCTTAGCTGAACCTGTGTGTCCTCTTAAGTCTGTGGGATCCTGTCCTGGCGCCGGTGTCGAAAATGAAACCGCCAAAGTGGGAGTTCAGAAGTTCAGTTGCCTAATCCTCATATTTTAGTTTGAAAACATTTAGCTAGAGGCTTATTGAATGGCATAAATAGATCTGTTCGCAAAAGCACTGTGCACTCTAAGAGTAGGCTACTGGGAGCACACATGTGAACCATTAGGGCGCGTATCACATATTGAACAGTTCATTTGTTACAGAGAGAAGCTGGGTGGGGTGAGAGATATGGTGATAAACTGAGTCGAAGGACAAACATGTCACTAATTTACTAGTTCGGGTTGACTCCATCTTCTTGTTTTCCCCCATCGCGAGGGAATTAGTCAATGTTTGTAAAGAGTGGTTTGGGGTCAAATATTTGAGTCGTTGTGTCGTTTTCTGGGCTAATCCATCTTAAAATATCATACAATATACTAGACCCCCTACAGAAACGGTCTAATGTTGCACCACTTTGGGGATTTCAAAGACTTTGCCACTCAGCTTGGGCGTTGCAGTAAGTAGGTAGAGTGTTGAGGCTATCTGGATATTAAGGCATTATGACAATAGATAACCATGGATCTTCAGACTAAAGACTGACACTTAATAAGAGCGCGGCCCCGTTCGATAATCCACTTGTTTCACAAATGGCAGAGGGCATCTGTTTAATGGTGCCCCCCCATTTCACTACGCCAGATTAGAAGGGCAAAATCTCTTTTAATGCAGACTTAAGAGGACATTATGTCTTGTTTTTATACATGCATGAAACACAATTATACGCCGGTTTTAGTTTCTTTGTGAAAAATACTAAGATTATTCAATTACCTGTGATCATCTTGAAAGCTTTTTTTTTAACTTTTACTTGAGGGTTCTGAAGTCCTATTGAAGGTATTACTGTAGACATTGAGAGGATTGAGCTGTCAGTGAACTATGTTGATAGGATCCCTGAATCCTTTAAACCCATTTGTCCCTCCAGTCCAGTAAGGCATGCACATCTAAGTAAAGGTAAGAGGTTTTTCTTTGGAGACAAAGACCTCATTAACGTTTCAACAGTTAACAGTGGATCCTTGTGCTCTTAACCCTCGTGCTGCCTTCGGGTCACATGACCCAAAGGTTCATAACGAACCATCGTTGTGTTTACCCAATTTTACCCAATACAAAAACATATTAAAATAATTTTCTTTTAACCTTTGCAATGTGGGGGGTCTGAGACAGCCTAGCTGTTAAAAGAAAATGCTTCACTTTGTCTTTGTATGCGGTAAATCTGTCGCAATACGACGGTGGGTCACAATGACTGATGGGTCAGAATGACCCGAAGATAACACAAGGGTTAATAAGCATGCTAGTCCAGTCATATCTCACATTTGCACAAAGTGACTGTCACATTAGGAATTAATGCGTAGAAAGAGTATTAGTTGACACCCAGGGGTAAATAATCACGGTTTATCTCATTAAATGACTCCATAGGGAATGTTTTGACCGTGAAATATGGTAAACAGAAAAACAAAGGATTTGAGATGATTGGTGCGAGTAAAACACTAGTCAAAACAACGTTGCAGGGTATTTCGCTTGTAATGTAATCGTACAAAAAGCAGCTTGTTTTTACTTCATTGTGTGCAATCTTGGGTACCTCACAATGTAACCTTAAAAACAGTAGCTTGTTTCGATTTGATTGGAAAGAACTTTCTGTTTAGAAGTTCACACATCTTAGTTGACGTCTTCCAAATAGCTTGATTTAGAGTTCACACTGTCGCAGGCTCCCAGTGTGTGAGCATGAGAGGGGTGACGCGGTTCCTCTAACTGTCTTCCAGGCTGGACACCAGTCTGATGGAGGTTCTCCAGATGGACTTCGAGGTGGAGGAGCTGAGCAGCCCGCTGGACAGCCAGGTGATCACCTGGAGGCTGGAGGTCCCGGCCGATGCCAGGGATGCAGGGAAGACGGAGGGGACCATGAGGATCTACACCACCCAGAGGGACTTTGTGGGTCTGGCTCCCCTGGTGATGGTGAGCCATCATGAGCCACGACCAGCCCCCCACCATCCACACTGCAGGGATGTTCGTGTACACATCAGAATGGGGAGGGTTATGGCTTTTGGGAGGTTTGGAGTGACTGGCCTTGTTTATACCCAGGAGTGAATACACCTCAGTGGGGATGGGTATAGCTCAGCGGGGATGGGTATAGCTCGGTGGTAGAGCATGTGACAGCATATCAAGAGATTGCAGGTTCAAATCCCCACTCCTGTATGACGCTTTGGATAACCTGTTGTGACTGTGACCTGTGCGTTTGCCGTCTATCATGCACTACTCTATGTTTGTGTTACATCATAATATGATTTGACCTCTGCAGTAATGTAGGATAATATTATCTCTGTTACTAACTATGACAGGCTATTAAGCCATTGATCTATTGTAATCTCAGGTCTTCCCTCTTAAAACAAGCAGATTGTGGGAGATTTAACCTTGCATTAAATGTATTCACTTAAAGTAGATTTGATTCTATGCATTTTTCTATTATGAAGCACACAATTCAGAGAATATTAGTAAATACCAGTTTCAGAAAGGACATGCAAGTCCCGATTGCAGGTACTTTGCAGAACGCCATATCATTGATGCTGTATCCAATATACATTGCAGTATTTTTTGATACTAACATAGCAGGAAGCCGTAAAAAATGAGGGCATTGTTGGCCTGATCTGTGTTGTAAACATGACATGGTCCTCTCGCTTGTGAATTAGATGCTGACCCCGGGCTGAAGGCCAAACATGAGGAGATCACCGTCCTTCAGCCCTGGTCTGATCTCACAATCTGCACCATGAGCTACAGCTGAATGCCGGTTCAGATTGGATGTAGTTTACAGTACCAAAGCCCTGCAGTTATAGCATACAGCTAATAAAAAAAGGAGTGGTTGACTTTGTATTCTGAGAGTATTGATCTGTGTAAATATAATTTCAATGTCGGGATTGTTTCTTGGTCTCGGGTCCAATTCAGAATGATTGAGAGAAACAATTTGGTCAATACTTGCACACTGGGAGAATGACGTCATTAAAATTTAAGTCAATAACCCTCAAGGTTATCGTCAAGCATATGCCAGCGCTCTCCATTCAAATACACAGTTTGTGTTATACAAGGGATGAACCAGCTGGCAATATCACTGAGTCACCCAGATTGAAGACCAACTGTTTTGTTCAATCTTATCTAAGTGCTTTAGTAGGATAGTAGGTAGTATGATACACAGAAAAACTGTATTTTTTTTATTCCAATAGCCGAGTAATGAGAGTATATCTTCTGGGTAGTTACAGCTTAGCATTGACTGTTTTAGTCCCTAACTTCATCCTGTGTGTGAATTGTGTTAAGTTAGTTAGGACCAGGTTGTGTCTTTCATTTATAGTGGGCACAAATGAGAAATTATTAGTACAAAAAAAAAAACTATCCAAATGAGCTACAACGTCATGTTTTATGTCTCCTGTGCAGGACACAGAGATCCTGAACACGGCGCTGTTGACGGGCAAGAAGGTGGTGATGCCGGTGAGGACCGTGGCCGTCGAGGAGGACGGGGCCGTCACCGACGTCTCGGACTTCACCGACTGCAACTCCACCGATGAAGACATCTTGAAGGTGAGGCGGTGAGGCCAAGCGGCCCGAGAAACGTTGAAAAAGTGAGGTTAGGTCACTTTGAGAAGACAAGCCTTTTATAGCAAAAGTTGACGGTATCTCGATCAGTGATGCCTGGCGTGTTCTGCTCACAGGACACAGCCCTGTGACGCCCCTTCTGAGGTGAGACTCCTCTGCTTTTTGTTCAAAGCTCCCTGCTACAACAGTTAGCATCCCAGCCAGGTGACAGAACGGTTCTGAAGAGGAGGTGGAGTGGGCCGGATGTTTGTTCCCTGTCTGACTGCCCTCAGGCCAGGAGACAAGGGGAGAGGGGGTGTGGTTGTTATTAGGAGTGGGTGTACAATCCGGCTTCCGGAGTGGAAGGGATATCTGAGGGCCGTACTCCTCTATCTCTATCTCTCTACCCCCTCTCTCTCTCCTCCCACAAATCTCTCGCTTATAGCCTCTCTCTTTTTCCTCTTCGGTCTCTCTTTCTGAATCTTTCCCTCTCTCTTTTTCTCTCACGCCCCCTCAATCTTTCTTCCGCATCACGAAACAAGCTGTCAGTTAGAATCAAGTGACATCTGACGTCGGTCTTCCCCTTCCTATCATCTGGACAGCCTGCTCTGTTACTGCGTACAGTTCTTTGCACATATCCTCCGACTCTCTCACCCGGAATGTTTCCCAAACCTTTTTCCAGTGCTCCCTGAGAGGGAATGAATTTGGTTCTAATGAAACCCAAACAAAAAACTACATAAGGACCTAATAATGATGAATACTGTGGTGTACTGAACTATATACCGTATGCCAGATGTTTTTAATTTAATTAATCACATGACAAAACACATGTTCATCTCCAGATCATCCAAGTCAAATGTGTTTGTTTTATATAGATAATTATCCCATGACCATGGGCATGCACAGACAAATAAGTGCAGATTTGTTTTTGAGAGTGTTATTCTGTAAGATTGACTGGATTACTGTGAACATTGCCATGCAATGTAAAAAAAATATAGGAGTCTTTATTGTCATCGCATGCTTAGCTTCTAAGCTTATAGAGTTGTGTTTGTTAACCAGATATCAGCAAAATCAGAAAATTCCCCTCTAATCTTCTTAGATTTAGGGCTGGATATCATCCTGATCTACTGCGTGTGCGAAGAGCTGTCCAAGTGATAGATGGTGAGGCTGTATTTCGTTTAACCCCCATGGTTGATAAATGACAAAACTAATCAAAACAAAATCTAATCTTCAACAATAGAGGCTTTTGGTGACTGTATGCAAACACGGAATGCAGACGGACTGTTGTTCTTTTATGGATGATGATCTGCAGTCAAGTCTATTATGAAAACAAAGCAAACAGTCTACGCTCTTCTGTAGGAGATAGCAATATTTATATTGATACACTTGCCAAACATCATATCGCAAATGAAAATGGATGTTTGCAGTTAATATTTTTTTAAGCATTTGGCCTGGTACATTTCAACCAGTTTATCACTAGCTTTCTTGCAGTATTCCCGTGGCAAATGGTTGAAAAGAGACTTCTTAAAGAAAACAGTCTCAAATAATTGTTCCTTTAAAAGTGTAATCTACTCAACTTTGAACAAGTACATCCAGTCTCTACAGGAGCTCTGAAATATACTCACAAGCTACACGCTGAGACTGTCCATGGAGGCTTGAAGCTGCACTTGAAACTTGAAGTAGCTCTTTGTTGAATGTCATCTGACTGGAGCTGTATGAGTAAATGGCCGGGCCTGTAGCCAACAGGGAAGCTCTTCTGGAGCTTGGTAGAAAGGGGCACTTCTAGCCTGGAGTACAAGCACACTCAGGACTGATGCCTGGAGGGCGGTAACCGAGTCAGTCTGATCCCTTTCTAAATCCTCTGTCCCTGACACCCGGTATTCACCGTGCAACTCAATTCAACAGTCAATGTCCCACTTGGAGGAAATCAAATTCTTTTTTTGTCTTTTTTTATGGACATTTTTACAAGCAATATCACAAAGACCAGTTGCCTAACTTACACATAGAATTAAAGGAACAACTTCATGATAAACTAACTCACAACTGTACTTCCTGTGTTTCTGGGCTCCGGGGAACACCTCTTGTAACATAATAGCTCTGATATTAGCATACATCCTTGAGTTCTCTTTGAGTCACAGTCGTTTCTCTTGACTTACTTGATCACTTCGATGACCAGTGACAACTTTGCTTTGTAAATGATGAAAGCAGGAAGTGAGAGAATAAGTCATCTGAATGATTCAATGTTGGAGGATGGCTGACAAAATCTGTCTTAGGTGCAGAGGTATTACAGTAAAGGAAATTAACAGTAGTATTGACATGTGTTAGTGTTAAACAACTAAGACAAACTTGCCATACTGTTTCTCATAATGACTTGTGATCATTGAGCCTGTTTATCATTGTGACTTGACTGTGTTACCGAAGCTTGTATTGTAAAACCATGTTAGATCAGTGTGTTATTGATGCATCTTTGAAGCTCATTGGACAAAAAAATAAATAAATATAGTATTTCACTTCAATGTCTATAAGTCAATTACATGATTATCTTTAAATGGTGCTGAAGGCTCATCCCATTTCCATCAAATGTATTTGTTTATAATATTCTCGCATGTCTCCGCCTCTTCCGTCCAGGTGTCGGACAGGTGTGACTACGTGTTTGTGAACGGGAAGGAGATGAAGGGCAAGGTGAGGATGAAGGTGAACTTCACCTACAGCTACCTGAGCGCCCAGCTGGAGATGAACGTGTGGATCCCCCGCCTGCCGCTCCAGATCGAGGTGTCGGACACGGAGCTCAGCCAGATCAAGGGCTGGAGGGTGCCCATTACTACAGCCAAGAGGTACACCGCCAACTCCCTGTTCGAGTCAGACGGGGGCTTTAGACAGTGTGCAGGTTGCTTTTAAGCACATGACGTAATATATTGTCATATATTGCAGTGTGATCTAATCCAGAGGGTGTGAGAAATTGAAATAGAGATGTAGGAATGCGAGAGAGACAAAGCAAGTGGGTGGAGGAATGAGAGAGGGGGAGAGGGAGCGGGAGAGAGAGAAGAGGGGGGGTAACAGGAGATTAAAGCTCAGTGGGACACAGCGTTTGTTGTGTGACAGGTGTGACCTTTTGCGGTAATACAGAGTGTGTCTCTTCATGTTCCAGGCTCAGCTGGAACAGTGACGAGGAGGAGGACAGGAAGGGGCGGGGCTGCATGCTCCAGTTCCAGCATGCCCTGCTGCGTGTGCTCACGCACTTCACAGCGGAGCAGGGCGACCCCCGCGACCCCCAGGCCTACCTGCTGGGCTCGGACTGGCAGGTCGACGTCACCAAGCTGGTGCGCTACTTCCTGAAGGTGGAAGACCCTCGCATCGCCAGGCTGCATGCCGGGAGGGTTCTGTCTGGACGGGATATCGGGACCACCTCCATCCAGGTAAACATGACCTGACTGATCCGGCGTTCGTCTTTGAACCCCTATCTGATTGGACCTCCCGTACCCGTGTTTGTCTTTGAACTGCTATCTGATTGGCCCCCATACCTGCGTTTGGTGTTTGAACCTCTAATTTATTAGCCCCCTAACTGCCTTTCCTGGTTTTGAAATCCGGAGCCCTTTCGGAGATGTTCTAATTGGTGTTCCGTTGCAGGTGTTCTCCCCGCTGTCAGACACCATCCTGGCCAAGAGGAGCATCTCGGTTGTGGATGACAAAGTGACCATCACAGAGCTGGGGGTGCAGCTGGTCACCGGCCTCTCCCTCTCCCTGCAGCTGAGCACGGGCAGCAACAGGGCCATCCTCGCCACGGCGACCACGCAGGAAGTGCTGCAGAGCCCCAAACAGGTGCAGTTTCCTCTCTGTCCCCCCAAATAAGGAAGACGTTTGCCAGATAGTTCACTCGGATGTTAATTCATGGAATTGATGTCAGATTTGTATAAAGCAACTTGTTTTTCCATCCCCCCCCCCCCCCACACACACACAGGAAGCTGTGGTGAGTACCTGGATCCAGTTCAGTGACGGCTCCCTCACCCCCTTGGACATCTATGACCCCAGCTCCTTAAAAGTGACGGTAATGTCCCTGGACGAGGGGGTGGTGCTGGTGCAGGGGACCCCCCCGGCCGTGGTGGCGGTGGGGGAAGGGCAGGGGGTGCTGGTCAGGGTGGAGATGGCCATCTGCGAAGCCTGCCAAAAGTCCAAACGCAAAAGCACCCTGGCAGTGGGCAGCGGCAGCCTCAAGGTCAAGTTCCAGACCGGCAGCCGGCGCTTCGACGGCAACCGCGGCGGCGACAACAGTAGCGTCGCGGTGTACGGAGCGGGAGGCGGTGGAGACGCGGCGGGGGGTGCCTTGGGCGTGGGGGCCGGCGGCGGGGCCGTGGGGAACGCCAGCAAGGACAGCAGCGGCAGCGACTACGGGAGCGACGGCGAGGAGGCGGACGGCGAGCGGAAGCAGCAGCAGCCGCCGTGGGCCGTGCCCAGCAGCTCGGCCTCGGAGCGGGAGGAGAGCGGCGTGCGCAAGGCCAGCACCACCGCCAAGTCCACCGAGCGCGCCGCCGTGGCGGCCGTGCCCGACAGCATACCCAGCGGAGGCAGCCTGGGAGGGGTGGGCAAGAACCGGGAGCTGAAGGACCCGAGGAGCCCCTTCAATTCCGGGTACCCCTACGCCCCCGCCGGTCCCTTCAACGAGAGTGACCTTAGCAGCTCTAGGACGGAGGGCTCGGATACCGGGATGGTGGAGGAGATGGGCATTGTGGGGTTCAGTAGCACGGTGAAGCCTCTTGGCAATCTGGTGAACTATAACAGCTTCCCCGTGGAGGTGGAACTACCTGACCAGGACATGGGCGCAGAGGACATGGGCGCAGAGGACATGGGCGCAGAGGACATGGGCGCAGAGGACATGGGCGCAGAGGACATGGGCGCAGAGGACATGCTCGCCCCCAGGCCCCTCACCGACCTGGAAATCGGCATGTACGCCCTGCTGGGGGTCTTCTGCCTGGCCATCTTGGTCTTCCTGGTCAACTGCATCTCCTATGTGGTGAAGTTCAGACACAAGCAGCCCCCCTCTCACGGCCAGGAGCCCACGGGGCACCGGCACGACTGGGTGTGGCTGGGCACGGACGCCGAGCTGGTGATGAACGTTCCAGGCAGCCCCCTCCAGCAGGACAACCACAGCACCACCACGGTGATAGACATTGGGCCCGAAAAGAAGGCCACCCTCCCCAGAAGGCCCAGCTGCCTGGCCTCCTCCACGGACTCCCCCCTGGGCTGCAGGAACAAGCCCGTGCACGCCGAGTCCCTCCACTCGCCCACCAGCAAGAGGAAGAGGGTCCAGTTCACCACCTTCGCGTCTATGGACCGCCAGTCCTCGCCCCACCTCTCCCCCAGAGAGAACGGCCACGGCATCCACTGGGTGGGGAAGGAGGAGAACTGTCTGGAAGCCCAAGTGCCCATTACAGGGACTGTGGACCGTTTATAATGAGGACTGTTTCACCTCCACCGTGGCAGTGTGTGTATGTGGCTTTGATCACCTCAATGCCTTTGTTTACCCCTCCGTAAAGAAGCATCAGACACAGACTCAAAGAGCATCGCGCTACTCACGGCAGCACACAGCATCATCTGTGATTACCCATCGATCCTGTCTTCACGTTGCTTTTCTGTCAAGGCCTTTTTACGTGTAAATACATTTCAAATACTGCGAGAGACTGAGAGAAAGTGTTGTATCTTGAGAGAGCGTTCGTAGATGATGCATCACCTAACCCAGGTTTTATAAGGTTGACTCAGGCCAGTACCGTTCGTGTTTTTACAAAAAATCTCACACAGAAGTGTCGTTGCATGCGAAAAATCTGACTTTTTGCACCCCTTGAAACGTGTCCCCTCACACAAAAACAAACACGCTTTACTCTAAAAGCAAAAGATCACACAATGATTTGTGTTTGCTTCCCCCCCCCCCGCTCCACAAAAGCCCGAACAAGAGGAACCTTTTAGGGAGCTTGTCTATATGCAATGTGTATGTCTTCTTACTGTATAGTCTAAGTTGCAGAATAGATTTTTCAACCGTATCTGATATGATTTTTCATTAAAAAATACATTTACCTGAAGTTTTTTTGGCCTTCAACATAGTGTTCCCCACTGTAATAGTTGACTCTGTTCGACAGTGTATGTAAGAGATTCTATAACACCATTATTTTTGCGTCAAAAGAGTATTGAGTTTAATCAAGCCATGTGACCAGCAAGTCTCTGGTGATATTCGACTCTTCATTTCACTAATCTTTCCTAGGAACTCTACTTGATTCATTGCGCTATGAATAGATGGACCACAGTGAGCCGTTTCAGAACGGATTTATTCTTCAATTCTCTTCTTTCTTCCCTCAAGCATGAATCTTGGAGGCAATCTTAAATCCAGACTATAAGGATATGACCTCGCAATTCTCACTCTACAATGTGGACAGAAGCACTGTGGACGTGCGCATTGTTGGATGCTTGTGTTGTCCAAGCTAGTCTGCCACTGACAGGGCATTTGTGAGGCAGTTTATTTTGTGTGCTTCACACAAAAAACAGATACCTGTCCTTCTACCGATGTCTCTCAACAATGTGTTTCTGACGACAAATTACAATGACCTTCAGTGGTCTTATGCCCTTTACAAGCAAATTGTGTTTTCATAAAGCCTTACGTAGGCTGTGGCATTACACAGGCCTCTGTACTACATCAAAAACGAACCCGTCTGTAGGTCGTTGTGGCTTCTAGACAGGAGATTTAAAGCGGAGGGCTTTACAGAGAGAACACCAACCACGATTTTTGTATTTTATTAGGCATAGTACAATACATTGTCATAGATATACTCAGAGCAAAACATGAATGAGTAAAAGCCCTAATATGTGTTCCCCAGATCTTACATTCATCAAGTATGTAAACATGAAAGCAGCAGCGCACTCCAAATGCATTTTTATTGCACATGAATAACCAACAAGATGGCTGTTGTTCTTTGGCTTGATCGTGCCCTACAGCAGAGTTTTACAGTGCGTTCGGCAGATCAGGTTAGATTGCGCTGCTTGAGTCGTTCCGTGGGGGGAGTAATTTAAAGCCTGAGAGATTGAAAACACTTGGACATCAGTGACACGGGACATAAAAGTTATTCCTCTCTTTATGGGTGAATCCATCCCTCTCTCTCTCAGCCCCACATGATGTCAGTGCTTCGGTTGTAAACAATCCTTGGCTTCGGAGGCCTGTGTGAGAGAATTCATTTACGAGCACAAACACAGGGTGTAAAGAGGGGGTTCCTGAGAGGAGGCAGGGCTGTTAGATGTTAGAGGTGTGGAGCCTGTCCGCTCAGTACAGAGTCTTCACCAACCTCTGGTAGGTCTCTCTCTCCTGGACCACGCTGTGATGCTCCTTCACGTAGATCTTTCCGTTCCTCCTCACTCCCTCCCGCAGGTTTCCATCCCCCAACAGCCTCTTGGACTGGAGCACAAACTCCTGAGGAAATTGTCCATATTAGCATTTCAGCGTTAAACGAACGCGGCGAGAACATTTACACGACTTTTAACATGATTACCTACAACAGGCCATGAGAGTAATGACCGATTTTGGCTTGGCCAAGCCGAACCCGATCTCTAAATGAGTTGAGGGAGGGTTGCGACTGTTAAATAGTCGTTAAAAAAACTTTCAATAGTTAATTGATGGAGACATCCTGCGATTCACATTTTTGCCAAGGAGGGAAGGAGAGAAGGAACAGAAATGGCTGCTAGTGACACCCTCACCAGCTGTCAGGGAGAGATGAATGAAAAGGAGAGAGAAATATCAAGCGATTGCAAACTGGAACTCCTGGCGAAGCCTCCAGACTGGGGGGTAAAGATACAGCCAGTCCATACGGTCGCTTTGGATCCTGGTAACTCGTTCTGGGGGAGAGATTGGCTGAGAATGCCCTCTGATGGACTCAGGGAGCTCTATAGCTTAGAGCCTCGCTGCCTAGCAGCCAGTTGGTCCTGGAGCAGAACGCCTGTGGGCAGACTGAGCTTGAGTCAGTGCCGGGCTAGAAGGCCAGGCCAGGCCAGGACGCCTCACTTCACTCGAGTGATGTGATCATATCTGGAGAGCCTCTTCATGTGTAAAGGCTAGAGGAACAGGAAGCCGTATAAGCAGCAGTCTGTAAATCCAAATCAATAGTTCTGAAGGTGAGGTTATGAGTGGTCTGCCAGCTATAAACTGAGCACTGCGGGTGGAAGGGGGAACATATCGTCTGAAAGGGGAATTTTCTGTTGATAGTCTGCCAGACATTTGAGGACTAAATAGCTTTGAGATTATATGCCACATATGATGTCTAATGTGCTGTAGTCTACTGTACGATAGTTCAGTAGTAAATCCACTGCCAAGCTGTCGGTCTTTGAAAGCAACTCAGATAATCAACCCCCAGTGGCTCCCCCTCCCACCACTAACCCTAAAACAAGGTGCAGGCTTCGCACGCGTGATCCCCGTGAGAACGCCTCGGCTTAGGAAGGACAGTCGCAATCGCAGCCTGGAAGTGTGAGCCAGAGGTCAGGGTATGACTGCCCTGGGCCCAGCAGCCATCTGTGGTAGGAGAGGTCCCCTAACCCTCCACACAGGGGGGTTTGACTGGGCAACATGTGACCCAACCCTCCCCCTCCCTCCCCGCCTGAATGAGACTTAGTGTAAATCCTGCAGCAGCAGCAGCAGCAGCACGCTAGTTTGACCATGTTATCGTCTCTTCATGCTAGCGCGCTCCCTCCCTCCCCCTCCCGCCCCCTGCTGGGTCTGGCTGACCTATGCTCTTCTGGAGTCGCACTCCTCTAAGCTTTCGATTCAGGAAGCGCCCCAAGAGCTCTCCGTGTGCCGCCCGCGCCTCGCCGCGGACGAGCCCCGCATCACCGTGCAGTTCAGTGGAGAGGAGCTCCATAGGCCTCCTCTCCGAGGGCCAGCATGCTTAGTTTAATCCACGCCTCCGCAAATTGGACAACGACGCTCAATGAGTAATACACAGGCCAAGGTATCGTTTTGGGCCGGCCGTTGTGCTGTTTAGAGGTAAAGGCAGGATGTTGGCTGATGACGGGTGAAAGCCTGGATGACAATCATGACAGGACCTGGTATTATGGTCCCCTTGAAGGTGCAGATTGTTAGCTTTCAAATGATGTGTCATACATTGAAATCTTAAAATTGTTGTTGAAGAAAATATGGTTATTTGAATGTTGGTACACCTTAATCATGTAGCGAAAGAAACTCTTTCGGTGTTCTACTGCGAAAGATAAGATTGCTGACATGGGCCTATTTACCAGCTCTTGTTACAATTTCACGATGAGAACCGAGGGTGCACCGGTGTGTAGGGCTGGTTGGGGTCACAGAGGAGGGGGGGCGGTGTGTGTACCTGAGGAGATGAGAAGAGGAGACCAGTGACCTCATGCTGCACCACGGCTGCATTCCCTGGAATGTTCCGGGCTATGACGGGGACACCCAGATCCATGGCCTAAAACAAACAAACAAACACACACACACACACACATTTGAAACGCTTTATTTGAATCCACCATTACCATTCATTTCATGAGGAGTTCACACACACACGCCGACATGCATGTCTGCATGCACATTCATCCACACGTCCTGCTCACTGTAGCTAACATTTGCCCTTTTCAGTCGTCACTTAATTACACTCTTTGGTCCGAGACTTTAATTGCTTGTATGGCTTTAATGCCTATCCAGCAAGATGTTTAGTGGGAACATGGACTCCCATGTAAATGTGTTTAAACCTTGTATGGATTGTCTTAATCTAGTGTTTAAAACAGATTAACAGGATTACAGCCTTGCTTGGTGAGAAGAATGAAGAGATGGCGAACCAGCAATTAATTCTAGTGATTGCCTTTGAGATAACACAGACGCAAACACAAGGCGTGAAGATGACATTCATGTTTTTGAGAAGCTTAGTTACATCACTCGTTAAACCGTGTAGGATTTCAAGGTTTGGAGGGCGGTGACTAGTTTCTCGAGTATCTGAGTAGAATCGTCCGCGCCGTCGCCACGCGCCGACCACGCGCCGACCACGTGCCGACCACGCGCCGGCCACGACGATGCCGTTCCCCAAACGACCGCCCTGAACACGTTTGCCGTCACCTCCAAGATGGCCGCCGACATGCCCTCTGAGATGGAGGTGTTGACCACGGCGACGCTCCTCCTCATGGCTGCGTGGAGCTGCTCCTGGCTCCGGCCCTGGGCCAGGAAGACCCCCGCAGACCTGGAGGCACACATGCAGAGAGGCGGAGGCAGTCAGGAGCAGAGGTAGGGGCAGGGGCAGAGGTAGGGGCAGGGGCAGAGGTAGGGGCAGGGGCAGAAGGCAGGGAGCTGCTGTGACTCAGCGCTCACAGAGGCGTGAAGGAGGATGAGCAGGTGCGACAGGAGCAGGATGGGAGGCACGGGGTGTGTGTGTGTGACGGACTCTGAGTGTGTGATGGGGTATGTGTGTGTGTGACGGACTCTGAGTGTGTGATGGGGTATGTGTGTGTGTGACGGGCTCTGAGGCTGCAGGTCGGTCTTAACCCCTGGGCGCATGTTCGTTCCCTACAAACTCCCGCTAGCGAGCTACCTACAAATAAGCCAGCGAGGACCTCTCGGGTTCAGAGGTGAGGACAGGATTAGAACTCGGCTACTTACAAGTGCATTCTGCTCACTGGACGATCGACGAGAGAGAGACAGAGCTGTTTACAGGCTCTCTGAGGCCATGCAGGCTCAGAGTGACATGAGCTTGCTCACTTTGGACTTATAGCTTGAGAAAAGGATCAGTTTGGTAGATCTCGAGTCAGCCTGTATGAGAAGCTTAAGACGTTAAAGAGCATGAGGGAGAATAGGCGTTACCTTTTAGTTACAGCTTCAACTTCTTCCGTAAGCACGGGATCAATCTGAGAGAAAAAGAGAAAAAAATAAGTATTGATAGGATGTGTTATGCAGGCTGTGCATCAGTATATCTTCATGGACACACAGCACGGTCTATGATATAATTCCAGCGGTGCCTTAATCAGGACCATAAGATAAAACAATGGCACAGCCCTAACATGGCCAAATCATTTTACAAAATCCCATATTCGGAGAGATTGGGGTCAGGGTGCCCAATCTGATTATTTGAGATGTGGGATTTGCGTGCATTAGCCTGCCTACTGCAAAGTCCTAGCATAGCAATTTAGGTCAAAGATGCTGCCAAGCAAGCTGCTGCTGCTTTTTTTCTCTTATTTTTGTGCTTATCGGGGGGGGGGGGGGGGGGGGGAGGGGGAGGGGGAGGGGGGAGGGGGGGGGGGAGGGGGAGGGGGGGGGAGGGGGGGGGGAGGAGGGGAGGGGGAGGGGGAGGGGGGAGGGGGGGGGGGAGGGGGAGGGGGGGGGAGGGGGGGGGGGAGGAGGGGAGGGGGAGGGGGAGGGGGAGAGGGGGGGGAGGAGGGGAGGGGAGGGGCGGGGAGGGGGGGGCAGTTCCCCTCCTCGATTGAAATGTGATAGTCTATGCATGTGTGCACATATAAATAATCTCACTTGAGAAACACTCCACGAAAGAAAATCTAGGATTTGCGTAAAGTGATAACTTCAAAGCAGAGTGGAGCTGCAGAGGTCACGGTCGGTCTGTTGCCTAGTATTTCAATGAAGCGTGTCTACCTGTCGTGATTTAAGAATAAGTATAACACTGTTTTACTCACTTGTCCACGCAGAGACAATAGATAACGAGGACTGGAGATAGACAAGAGATCACACAAGGAAATACAGACGCTTGTCAATTGAACGAAGGGAACAGTCTGACAGGTCAACAGCACAGATTGAGAGTGTGTCCTGGCGGATGTCACTCTACTGAACATTGATCTGTGATTGGCTGTCTCCCGTCTTATAGCTGATGAATCCTCGTCTCTGCTGCTTCCACGTCTGAGCCAAACGCAAATCAACACGAGTGCTCGGCGGTGACTCATGTGATGTTGGGTCCACATGAATCACCGAAGGCTCAGCTTCGCCTTCACCGACTCCTGTTATCAAACGGGCGCACAGAGCACTGCGTAGCAGAGAGCGAAAGGGAG
This sequence comes from Osmerus eperlanus, assembly GCF_963692335.1. Taxonomy (NCBI): domain Eukaryota; kingdom Metazoa; phylum Chordata; class Actinopteri; order Osmeriformes; family Osmeridae; genus Osmerus; species Osmerus eperlanus. The sequence continues at coordinate 3,079,830 of NC_085045.1, read as the reverse complement.
GCACAGACAGTGGCGTGCCCCAGGGCCAATTCTTCTCAAAACAGCTTTGAACAACTCACACACAATGTACCTTTGTGTCTGATACGGCTGTCTCGGGAAGGCAGGGCTCACAAAAATAACACAAAGTTGGGAGTTGGAAAGGAAATGCAAGCTTTTCATACATGCCAGGGTTTGGCTTCGACACAGTGGATGAAGACAGAACCAGAGTGCTACTGAGAAAGATTTCGTCAGGCAGGACATTGAGTTTCCCCGGCTGCAGTGCCTCCCACAAGATCAATATTTCAGTTCAATCAACTCAGTGAAAAAACGACTTTTGTTTCACTTAAGGTGTGAGAATCAGTCTTCACTCCGATTAGGGCAGTTGTCCTTCGGCCGCTAGCCGACATATTCAAGCCGGTGGAACCAACAAATACGTTCATAACGATGACAGTGCACTGCTGGCTCGTCGCACTAGGCAGATGGTTTGTTTTTAGCTTTGACATTTCTCAAATGAAGCGAGAGGGACTGTCTACGGGGCCGTAATCAATCCTAGCCTCTTTTAATGAAGGCATCTCCCTTCCTAGACAGACGACAGACTCTTACGAGCCAAACGTCAAACTGTCATCCACACCTGCCACGCAGTCCTGATCCCTTATCCAGCGCTAGCCCAGAGGGAGACCCAGGGACACGGATGGACGTGACCTTTGCCCCAGGGAGATTCCCACCCCTCCACCACCCCGGCCCCTTACTTCCCCGAGCAGATGTCCAGGGGCAGCTCCAGCGGCCTGTCTGAGCTGGCTGTCTGGCTGCTCTGGGGGAGACGGGGCCTGCGAGGCTCTGGACCCCGTCACCCCCCCTCCACCCCCCCGGTCCCCGCTGGCTCGCTGGCCTCCGCCGCCATTTACTCCAGCTTAAAGGCCCACTAATGCTGTTATCTCTGCTACATCCTATTACAGGCACACTGGGCTCACGTTGCTGTGGTGCTTCCACAGCTATAAGCAGACAGTCTTGACAGGGCTTGACTTCCCACAATCCCCATCATCATCTCGCGACCACTCACCTTCGGCCCGATTATGACCAGCACTGTGAGGGGATCCTGGCGGTGCCATTCTGAAAGACATGTGACCGTCGACAGTCACAGAGACATTTACATTTAGTCATTTAGCAGACGCTCTTATCCAGAGCGACTTACAGTAAGTACAGGGACATTCTCCCCGAGGCAAGTAGGGTGAAGTGCCTTTCCCAAGGACACAATGTCAATTGGCACGGCCGGGAATCGAACTGGCAACCTTCTGATTACTAGCCCGACTCCCTAACCGCTCAGCCACCTGACTCCCTTAGAGACAGTATAGGAGGGTCCTTTAACGCCTCAGCACAGAAGGCAGGCGGTACCTGAGAAGGCTTCCAGGAGATACAGGGGATCCTTCACTCTCCTGAGCCCACAGACCAGCAGGAAGACCCGCAGATCCTCCTCTGCACTCCGCTCAGCCACACCTGCAGACAGACATACAGACGGACAGAGACAGACAGACAGACAGAGACAGACCGATTAGTGCAAGTCTTGAAACACAAAGTAAAAACCAAGAAAGCTACAACGGGATATAATGGAAGTAATTCATCACCCAAGGTCACATAGGAGAACGAGACAGTGGTGACTAATGCTCTCACATAATTCTCAGGGGAACAACATCATGCCGGGAAGTGGTTCATTGAAATCATCTGTGAGACAATACAAACCTAACAAGACCCAACCCTCCGATAGAACTGCAGAGATTGTTCCCTCCAGGATTCAGACTCTAGGGTGCATTACTAAACTGAAAGTGACACAAACTGCATCTGTGCTCCTGGCATTAGAGGCATGAAGAAGAAGAAAAAACTCAATCTGCTCTCTTCTCCGATCATCCACCTTCCACGCTCAATCCTCAGATCAGTGGGTTGGCACTGTCTGGTTGGCAAGGGAACTGTATGCCAGCTATTACTGTACCTGCCGTGCCAAGCTAACCCCTGACCTTAATCACGCAGACCTAGAGAGGACAACAGTCTGAACCAGTAGTCTGTCGAGTCTGTATTCATGACTGCATCAGATTTGCATACCAATATAGTTAATGGGTATAGTTGAATGGTAGATTATTGACTGCAGATAGACTTTGCAGGTTCAAATCCCCTTCTGCTTTGGATACAAGTATCTGTAATTGTATGCTATACATACAAATATTATATTTACATAGAAAAAGAAAACATGAAAGAGCTTTGGAAAGGGTATGGCTGTTAGTTAACACCGGAGTCAAGATGCTTGTTAACCCATCTGGGATTGTAAGGTTGGAGCAGGTAACAGGCTTCCACACCAGGGTCATAGTAGACCTGAGGCCGTGCACAAAGATTAGGATAGCCTCGGACTATTTTACTGATCCACTTCGAGGTACGTTACACATCTATATTTGGTACACAATAACAACTGTGCTTTTGACACGACCAGTTGAGTTAACGGTAGGGGGGAGGGCTTTTTTTGGAACAGGGTTGGAGTTCAGAGGACATCCAGAGATCTTAGTCATGCCTCCTCTCCTGTGGTCCCCTTTGTGGGATGGGCTGCTTAGGAACCACCACCCATCCAGAAGGTCACCAAATCCATCCACCACTGGGTTTACATTCATCCTATTAGTCCTGCTGTTCTACCTCACTATGTCCCACTAAACTAGGACACAATGACATTAACTATATACTCCCGTGTCCAGGAACAAGGCGCGGTGGCAGAGATGAACATGTCAACCTACATAAAAGGCAACAACACAGACAGGCTGGTCGCTTCCTTTTCTACACTCGCATTTTATTCACTCACCAGACACTTTTATCCAAAGTGACGTACCATATATTCACTGTTACCACCCGTATCGCTAATATATCTTGTAAGTGGTGAATCAGTGCTGAACCAAGCTGTGCTATGAGAGGGCTTCTTTAGGTCAAGGTGATTCTGACCAACTCAGACAAGTAATCAGATCCTTCTCAAGATAAGCAAGGAAACAATTGTGGGCTTAAGAGTAAATCTACTTGTGACCTCCATTGTTTAGAACGGCAAGCCAGGTAGAAGTGTGTCATGTAATGCGCAACGATTACATCATTGTTGTGTTTCACTTTTTTTTTTTTAAGTATGAAATAAAAAATAAAAAATAGCAGGTCAAGTATAATAGTAACTGGCCAATAAGAACAAGATACATTTCAATGACAGTTGCCCACACATTCCCAAACAAACCCACAAAGTACACACATCCAACACACACCCATTAAGAGTACACACATCCAACACGCACCCATTAGGAGTACACACACCCAACACACATCCATTAAGAGTACACACATCCAACACACACCCATTAGGAGTACACACACCCAACACACACCCATTAGGAGTACACACATCCAACAGACACCCATTAGGAGTACACACATCCAACACACATCCATTAAGAGTACACACATCCAACACACACCCATTAGGAGTACACACACCCAACACACACCCATTAGGAGTACACACTGAGACACAGAAACAAAAAAAAGAAAAGGAAGAACATGGCAGAGACAGGCAGTGGCACGTGACGCGGAGCACTGCAGTCTTAGTGTGCTGCTGAAATCCCTCCTGACGGCTGAGGCCAGATCAGGAGGCTAAGGCAGCGCTTTTAATGCTATTATACTTTAGAGCATCTATAGAACAAATTGCAAAATAGAGTGCGTGTCAATCAGGGCACTAACTCTGCTCCAAGTGGGCAGGATAAGAGCTGGCTGTAGGCGATTTATTTAACACATCAAGTGAGGAGAAGTCAGGAAGTCGGTATTATGTACCGCAGTATGTCATGTTGTTTGTTTCACAAACGGAGCTGTAGAAGCACTGTAATCACAAAAGGTATCAATTCTACAGAGTTACAATTGCAACAGAAGCTGTTCTGCAACACAAAGACATTCTGCAACACAAAGATGTTGCAGCACGCAAAGATGTTGAAGAACAGCTTCTGTTGCAAGAAGAGTAGGAACTGTCTTCTCTCTGGTCCTTTACTTGGAGTCTTTACCTTTCGTAAAAGTCCTGCGAGACCAAAAGGAACATTTCAATCTGGAACACTTAAGTGACTTTCCAGGCAGTATGAAATGTTCACAGTTCTGTGATGGTAAAGAACTGAATTTCATCCCAGCGATCCAAAGGGAAGGGTGACAACCAATGGCAGAGAAGGTAAACAACCTTCTCACCTCCTCCAATCCAGAAATGGAGAGGGGAGACTGGGGAAAAGTTTTCACAGACCTGTCAAAAGCAGTAAAAAAATATACATAAATCTAAATCAAATAGAGAAAATACACAATCCTCTGGAGACGACAAAACAATTCAACTTTCTTTAGAGGAGAAACTGGATTGGACAATCCGTCTGTTGTGCCGGCAGCCCAATTTTTTGTCTGTCTGCCTCTAACTTCTAAAACAGAATCACTTTTTTGTTCCTCTGCCTTTGATGCTGAGGGACACTTTGCATAGCTCACTGTCATTTAGCAATGTGTATTTGTGTATGTGTGTGTGAGTGGGTGTATGGTTGTGACTCCTGTCAGTGCGTAAGGAGATTTCGACAGTGTAAGGCACACAAAGTGCAGAGGCTAAGTTGCAGCTTCAGGAAACAATGAGCTTTTAAACATAAACTCAATAGCACTCTAGACAGAGAGGCCTAGCACAATTTAGAAAATTATCATCTAGGGCTGTATCAGATAAACAAGTAAATTATCACAGCTGAGTAAGGGAGAGTACGGTTCGAGTGTTGTTCAATAATGAAAATGACCACGTTGGTCCTGTACTGTACTAACCGCCCTCCTCCTTTTATCTCGCTCCCCTTTTGCTTAGAAGACCCCCTGCCGAAATCCCCCCGCCCCCTCCCCTCCCTCTCCCCTGACTCTCTCACATCAGGCTCCCCTCTCAGGCCCTGCACCTGCCTCCTGCACACCCCCACAGCCCCTCACCCCCTCCCCTCGCTGCACACAGCAGGCTCCCCCGACTCTCCACACCCTGGGCGTCTTTGATGGTTCACCAGCCGCTGGATCCCACCGCTGCCTTCTCTCTGGTCCTTCTAAAGGCTTGAAGACAACCACAGGGTGACACATGCCCACCACACACCCGTACACAACTACACACACATGCGCACACTACACACACACACACACACACATTTTCAATCAGGCCAGTGAGATGACTTGCCTCTGTCATGTTTCATTGAGGAGGTCTCTCCCAGTGGACCCCCTGGGCTATGCCTATCCTTCACATTTACTTTCGAAACTCAAAGCCCCACTCACCTCAACACTTGGAGCTTTGAAGGTCCTACTCCGAGCTCCTGTTAGTACAAGAGTTTTTTTGGGGGTGTATTTACCCTACATACACGCCACCACACAACACCCATCTGCGATGTAAAATCTCAAGCTCTATGAACGGTGAAAATGCTCCGACTTACTCCGAGGGAAACAAAATAAGAACAAAGAAAAACAAGATGAGGATCAGACCAGGACAGGGATAACAGGCAGATGAGATGACTTCCCCTGCTGTGCGGAGTGCGTGTGAAGACGACAGGGAGGGGGACAGATGCTGACAGGGAGGCTAAGGGATTGATCTCTTTCAAGCGTCGCTTTTCCTAGCTCGTTTTGTTGGGCTTGAGAAGCGTGATGTGAAAAGACTTGTGTCGGAGGAACTGAATATTCATCGATCTGGTAGAGGACGTTGGGACGCGGCGTGTCAGAGATCGGAAGAAGAAGCAGAAATGCACGTGGTAAACACCATGCAGTGTAGTCATCATACACTACTAATGGAAAAAAAATAGACATCATAAGAGAAACACATTTGTTCTTTTTTTTATCTACACCGCCATGAATAACATTAAAAACTAGAGCGAGAATCTTCCTTACAAATATTTTATAGTTAAATTGTGGCCAAAATGTTGATGCACAAACGCCTCAACAAACCGTAACTATGGTAACTCTAAAGCATTAAATTTGACGTTATGTGTGTTTATTATAGTCAAGAAGAGGCTCCTATCCTATGTTTACCGGATAGAGAAGTGAGTTTTGGCAATCGGTATTACAGGCACCAGTAGAGAACTATGGTGATGAATGGCTCTGTACCAGGGAGCCATTCATCAACCGGGGCTGGGCTGCAGATTCCGTGGGCTTTGGTGTACTTGGGATGGAAATCACCCCACGATGTCCAATTTAAAGTGGAGCGTGTGTGTGGGGACACTATGAGTAATGACATGCACTTACTGTGCTGGTGGGATGGGAGCAGGGGGAAACAGCAGGAAAGGGGGAGGAACTGCCAGCTATTGAAGATTGAGAAGTGGGGGAGGGGTGATGAGATAAGTAAAGGAAGAAGTAAGTAAATGTAATCTACTGTACCTGAGCTTGTCAGAAACTCCTTCCAGCAGAAGCTCTCCGCCACTTCCGTACTGATTCCTTTATGTCAAAAGAAGAGAGAAAATGTGTCAGAGCACCCGGTGACACTGCTACACCTACAGCATGCGTGACCTCAACACGTCCAGCCTCACCATCCTTAACAAGTTTCTTATAGCTGAGGTGACACATGGGCAGTAAGATCAGTTCAAATCTTCACAGGAGGGCCTAAGATTAATTATAAGTACTGACATTCTTGACTTCCTCAAAGGTCATTTCTTTCACTACGTCTCACAAAATGACGTAACTCGCCTATACACTTCTACCTGGAGGCAGGAGAATAACTCCCACACAATCCAGAGACAATTTTTATTTTTGCACGTTTGTCTTTGACGGATATGCTAGGCAAACGGAGAAGGCCAGCATCCTCTCCCTTGACGCGCACGGCTGAACAGACAAGCAGTTCTGCAGCTTCCTTAGGTTCTCCAACACTGTGTGTGATTTTCAGGAGGAACCGCCGAGGCTGATTAATGCTGCAGATTCCACTGCGGAGAATCAGGAGATGCGCTATTGCGAACAGTGAATATTTCATCCGGCAGGACTTACCTTGGGGCTGGATGTAAATTATACCGCTCTGGGCAAGCTGAGGAAATGAAAACAAAGCAAACGTGAATTCAACACCGTACAGAACAGGGAAACAGCTTCACATATTTCATATAAAAAAACACTGGGCCACCTTTCATGGGCATTAGATTCAAAGCTCAACCTCAAGGGTGGGGCTTGGGTTTGGAGGGGGGGGGAGAGAGTCATTCCAACACAGTAGTGAGAGGTGCCCATGCACATAAATCAGAGTTGATGGAAAGGAAATTGACTGGATGTTATCAGTCAGAGTTCCCCATGCGTGTTTTTCTGTCTCAATAAAAAAAGCACTGCATGCTCGTCCTGATTGCACGCTGTCAGTGCTAAACGACAGCGATAAAGCTTGCCGTTCGCCTCCATCTTCACCCCAGGGGTCGGATCTAATCTGAAAATAAAACATGGTAATATTGTTTTAATGCCACACTATTATGGAACAGAAGCAGGGTGGTCTTCTGCTTTTTAGATGGAGGCGTTAAAGACACGGTGTATCTTGAACGCTCAGAGAATCTAAGTGAAAAACAGAGCCCCCCTCGTGGTATAACCCCAGAGTGTATTGCTATTTTGATGTGTCATATTGAACCAGTGGCACTAATATTAGTCCAAATGTGGAATTTTAATCTGGGGGTGGAGGGAAGGGGGGGGGATTCAGAAAATCTTACAGCCTCCTTCAATGGTGTGAAGGGAATAACTCTCGATCTCCACCCTGACTTCAACCGTGTGTTGCTGTGTGTGAACTTAGTCACAAGTCTTAACAACCAATAAGAATAGGACTACAACAGCTTTAAAACCGTACCCAAAAAGTAGCTTCTTCTCTCAGTTTGTTAGTAAATGCCACAGCAAACCTGCTCCAAAGACAAAACAACATCCAATTAAGACGGTCACGGTTATTAGCAAAGTTGCAACATTATCAATAGCAAGCATGTTTCTGCTGAGGACCGCACAATAATGACACCCATCAAAATGAGACTAAATGAGTGAAGGTTTGAGGATTCACGGATGAATGTAATAAAAATAAGAACATAAAGGGAAAGGCATCGGTGGGATTTCTTTCTTTGTTGTGAAATCGGCCAAGAGACGAGTTATTGAGAACTGTATTTTATGATCAAGGTCAGAAGCAGCAACAGCAGGGGGTGCTCTGACAGAAATGTTTGAAGTCATGAGACCCAAACTGCACTAGTGCACCCTGGAGGTAATCACCCCCTTAGGCTCACTGTCTTGCTGTCAGTAAAATCAAATAACACCTTTGAAAATAAATACACCAAAGTCCGAGTGATGTGACAGGTATATGGACCTAGATGTTGATAAGCCGTGCACTGTGCTGTAAGATGTCACGGCAGAACAAGATATGAGGGAGAGAGGACACCCACAGAGCAGGAGCAGCACAGCTGGGGTGAGCTTCCCTGGTAAGACTCGTCAACCTCACTGTTTCATACCAGTTATCCAGACCCTTAAAGGTCTCCTGTTGGTGGCCTACAATAATCCTCACTTCATTTTCCCCTGAGGTTCTCACAGTACGGAGGTTCTGGAGAACCTCCTCTAACTGTTGTATGACTTTATTATGACGTAGATGTACCGTGCTTGCCCTCAGATATTTATTCAATGGATATTTTGATTTTGAGATGGGAAGGCTTTAAAATGGACGAATGTGGATGGCTTTAGGATGCTTGTAAATATCCTTCTTGACGAATGCATCATATGGTCCTCTGTTTGTACAGTGTATCTACATCGCTCCAGTCATGAACAACACCGTAGACCTGTGGGAGCCGTGTCACCTGGCTTTCAGCAGCACCTGCTCCATAATCAACCGCTTCTGCTCAACTTTCACATCTTCATTAATGTCTGTTCCTCCAAAGATAATTCCATAGGGCACTTGGATGTCTGATCAAATAAGCAAAGACAACTGGGTCAATCTTCACTTTAATAAAGGATTTATACATTAGCCAGTCTTATGGCAGGTCCATACAAAAGTGTGTGTGTTGTTATTTTCACCTAGTAGAAGCCTTCCAGCCTTGAACAGATGAATAGCAATTGCACCTTCGAATGGAGGCATCTGTTTTAATAAATTCGCCATGTCGGTTGAGGACTTGAAATCCGCTGCATCTCGAAGCTCACACGTGTGACCTGCCGATTCAATATGTGCCCTGTAACCACATTCACACGGTTGAGAATGCAGTGAGTTGCATTTAAATATAGTTTCAGCATGTCGAGCGCACCTGTGATAGCCATATCTCTAAAATTATACAAATCCTAAGCCTTAATTCAATTCTAGAGTAGCTACTTCCTACTCTACCGTCACATTACCTTATTCGCTCAGCTGTTGTGCAGTTTCCAGTTTTGGGGCTGAGGCAAGCTAGAAATAACAATTTCATATCGACAGCATTGAGGGTGGACTTTAGTTTGAATGACTGTACACAACGATATTTATTTGCCCGAAGTAATGTAATAGCTGTAGCCTATATGGCTACGACGCTTCCAAATTAGGTAACGTCGGGAAGAAGTTTAAGTTCATCCTGTAATGTTGTGTACATAGGTGAGAAGCGACGTGGCTACGTCAAATTTTGCACGCTTAGATACACTAGTCCGTCTATCATTTGGGGTCCTCTGGAAACAAGGAACGAATGCTTATTTGATCGTACTACTCCGCATTGCAAAATCCACAAATGCATCCTTCTAGACACCAAGTTCAGAGGTTTATTTTTAACGTCTATGACACACGACAGAATTTGGAACTGTTTCAGAAAACAGTGCCAACATTATCCAGCCGACTTTTCCTTCCTAGACATGGTTTGTGTCGACCAATGATTGAAAAGCATGTCACTGTTATAGCCAATGGCTATCTTCGGTCCCAGGCTTTCTAGCCAATGGCTCTAAGCGAAAACAATATTGGTGGAACGTCAAAATGAACTGCAAGCGTAAACATTAGCAGCAACTGCTTAAAACCACAAAGTTTAACCATGCATGGATGGGCTTGAGTTTATCAAGGCGCGCTGTGTTGATTGGACGTAGGGTGTGCAGTTTCTACATTACTGAACGAGCCTCAATGTCACGCGGTAGTATTGTGACAACTGAACCTTGTTTAGTCCTGTGTATATCGGTGTTGTTATCTTGCTAGCCTACCTTATTTCCTGAATCCGTTGATGATATATATTATTTTATTGACATGTCAAGCCAGTAAGGATTGGCTACCAATATACAAGAAGTAAATGGGGGACATTGGTGCGTCTTACGTCCATTAACGGTATGACAACTTTCTGTTATTAAGCCAGTCATGGTAGCATGCATGCTAGTTCTGTGTCATCAGGAACAACTTTGTTGATGGCTTGAGACTGACTTTTCAACACAGACTGTTAGATATCGTAAAAGGCCTCCTTCTGGATAATTGTATTGCTCTCTGTACCATTTATGTAATTACGTTTTTTCGCAGGGTTGACATTATCAAGTAAACAACCCTAAAAGTCAACAAACAGAGGATGTCCAGTCGGAGTGGCAGCGAGAGTACCCCTCTCCTGGAGAACTCAGGGACCGTGAGCAGACCCACCGTGTCCGTGTTCAAGGGCAGAAGACTGGCATGTGCTGCCATACTTCTGGCAGAGTCGTTGGAGAGAGTGGCCTTCTATGGCATCACGTCCAACTTGGTCCTTTTTCTTAACAGCAGCCCGTTTTACTGGGAGGGAACCATGTCAAGCCAAGTACCGCTCATGTTCATGGGGGTCACGTACCTGATTTCACCGTTTGGCGGCTGGTTGGCTGATGCATATCTTGGGAAGTTCCTTACCATCGCTTGCAGTTTAATCCTGTACTTGATAGGCATGCTGTTTTTCCCATTTATCGCCAATGAAAAGTCTAGAAGTTACCTGTGTGGTGATCAGACGGCGTTTCCAGTACAACCTGCAGAATGTTTGAATCCCAACATTACCCTCCCTGCCAATGTCACCTGCCCTTCACGCACACCCTATTGTGGCCCAGTGATCTACAGCAGCCTGGCACTCATCGCATTAGGGGTGGGGACCGTCAAGTCCAACATCACTCCGTTCGGAGCTGAACAGGTACAGTATTTATTCTAGTGTTTCCTGTAACCACAAGCTTTAGACATCGTAGTAATAACAGTGGTACACGACAATAGATTGGAATTTTAGGAATTGGAATCAGGTTTTTTCCTGTGAGTTCTTTTCAGTGTTGTTACCATGACAGGCTCATTCAGTCATTCCCTTGCTGGTTGTAGGGCCATTGATAATTTGTGTCATGAGATTCACATTTGGGTGAATCATTGGGTTAGCAACGACTCACTGGTCAGGCTGAGAGAAAGGCCTTTACACGCTGCTGAAAGTACAGGAAGTGAAACTTCACGTTTGTCAAATGTAGGCTGATTATTTCCTTAAAATGTGGGATTACCTCACAAAGTAAAAGCCTGTTTCTGTGGTAAAAATCTATAAATAAGGCATTCCGGATAATCTGGCTGGTTGAAAACCCTTTCATAGAAGCAGTCACAAGGATTCCATAGCCGTCGCCATTTTAACATTATTTTTTTCACGTCTTTCCATCAATGTTACAGCTCTGCTATTGTGTGACTCGCTAGTGAAGCTAGATTCAGTATTTTTTTGTATACTGCATAGACTACTGTATTGACATTTCTGTTGACATTCGTGATATTTGCAGTGGGGGGTGAAAATATTATTGGAAAAAGGCATGCCCTATGCTGTAGGAATATTTTTCATGGAAATAACGATATTTATCATTTAAAAGTTTATTCGATTATTCATGAGTCTCTGTCAAGTGTTATTGCTTTTCATAACTCAAATTCCCTCTCACCTCTGTAATATAGTATATTGTAGTGTCTTTTATCACTTGGCTCTGTATTCTCATGCCCTGTTGGTAGTGACAATGGATGAATGGCCAGACTATTGAAAAAAACAACCATAATACAGTATATCCGAGATATAAATTGTGTAATATCTCTGGATTGGTATTGTTGCTAAAAAGAGATCTCATTTTTTAATATTAAAGAGGATCCGAGGGATGATTTGATGGTGACGCTGATATCGATTGTGTTCCAGGTGAAAGACAGGGGGCCCGAGGCCACCCGTCGGTTCTTTAACTGGTTCTACTGGTCCATCAACCTGGGAGCCATCCTGTCTCTGGGAGGAGTGGCCTACATCCAACAGAACATCGACTTTGAGCTGGGTTACGCCATCCCGGCCGTGTGCCTGGGAGTCTCCTTCCTGGTCTTCCTGCTGGGCCGGGCCGTCTTCGTCACCAAGCCCGCGGACGGCAGCGCCTTCACAGACATGTTCAAGATACTGGGCTACGCCTGCTGCTCCTCTCAGAGACCCAAAGAGCCCAACCTGCTCCTGTAAGAACGGCCTGCCTACCCCCTCTGTGGTACTAAGCATCCGTGTTATATCGGGGGGGCAGATGGCTGAGCGGTTAGGGAGTCGGGCTATTGATCAGAAGGTTGCCGGTTCGATTCCAGACCGTGCAAAATGACGTGGTGTCCTTGGGCAAGGCACTTGACCCTACTTGCCTTGGGGAGAATGTCTCTGTACTTACTGTAAGTCGCTCTGGATAACAGTGTCTGCTAAATTACTAAAATGTAAAATATCGGGGAAACAAGACGTGGCAGTCCAATTGCAAACAATCAACATGAATTGATGATATAATCGGATATGATCGGGATAGAACAGGGTACTAGGCCTGTGTGGCTCAGTTGTGGAGTTCTATGACAGTTGATGAGTTAAGCCATATCCTATCGCACTGTTCTGCAGTGATTTTCTACAGGTCTGGCACACTATCAGTCACCCAGGTGGAAAGCCACTCTGAAGTGCTGTTTCTTAGCTTTGAACCTAGGTTGAAAAATCTGTGGAGAAAAGAAAAAAAGATAACTTGACATGGAATATTTTAAATTGCCCAATCTCACAGCCTTTTAAGAATTCTTATTACGGTCTGTTCTTCAGAGATGGGGATTAGAGGCTTTAGAATAAACTTTCTGTTCTTTTCCAAAAGTCCCATAATTTAATGGGTATTCTTAAAAAAAAATAAAGCCCATCATCCTAGACTTTAGGTTTCATTCTCATATATAGAGCAGTTGATGTGTATATATACATTTAAAAAAAATGTTCCCAATAAAGGCCTAAACCATCACTGCTGGATGGGGCGAAAGTGACGTATGGAGGCTGGTTTCCTGAGGAGAAGGTGGAGGAGGTGAAAGCCTTGCTGAAAATCCTCCCTGTGTTCTTCGCCCTCATCCCATACTGGACTGTGTACTTCCAGGTGAGAAGGACAGACAGGCTTTTGAACGCGGGCCTCGGGTTCAAATCCCCCCTCACCTTTACGTTGCTAGATTCGGCTTGTGTGGAAGACGTTGGGTACGGTATATACAGTACGACACACATTAAAGAGACTTTTCGGGTTCAGGAAGAGTGTTCTTGCGAAGAGAATGCTGACATTTGTGCAAAGGGGAGATGCCCTCCATCCTTGCGTCTTGTGACATTTCTTGTTGTTGTCCTTCAGATGCAGACCACGTACGTTCTGCAGAGTTTCCATTTAAAGATTCCTGACATAAGCAGCAACAATACATCCACCGGCTCCCAACAGGTATGTTTTACCCCCCAGTGTATGTTACTACATACACACTAGTGTATGTTATTACTTTCACAGATGTAGTGGATTAGATAGTGTATTTCTATACATAGCACTAGTATGTATAGTATTTATAGTATTACAATGTAAATTCAGTGGAATTCAAATTTCTGGAAATCCTTGTCAGTGTCTTCCTTGTTGATGCCATTGAGGCCCCATGTATCTTTCCATCACATGACATTATAGAGCCTGGTTCAGGAAGTAAAGCTTCTTTAAGGTCTGTATCAGACCTTTGAAAAGCAGCATTTGAGCTCCTTAGTGTTGGACATGCACTCCATCTACCTTAGATGACTTATTTTTCAGTTGAACACATGTCAGGAGATAAGGGAAGTGAGCACAGTGAAGTGTGAAGCCAAAACGCTACTTCGGTAGCCGCACCATTTAACGTGTTAGACTAACCAGCGAGGCGGAGAAGATGAAACCGTTTCTGTTTGTTGTTCAGAGCGTTTCTTCATTTGTATTCTACACCATCGAGGCGGTTGGAAAGAAGTTCACAAGGCTCATTTTTCTCTCAACTAATGTTTGTATTATTCCTAATCTCGCTAACTCTATTTCGGTCGGTAAAAAAAAACGAGTCTCTGTTTCAACCTGGCACTTTGTGGTCTTGAAGATCACAGGGGAAGTGAGATTAGATGTTTTCAGTTCTGTCATGCTCTGGGCTTTCCTACTTGACTCAACAGTAACCTTAATAAAAAAGCCTTAACTTCCTCAGGAATGGGTGTATAGAGCCAATAGGCATAGTAGATGTGTAGTGATCCATTAGAAAGGTTGATTTGTCCAGGGACGTGTGTAAGATGCTTAGTCCCTGGTGAGCTGATTGATACTAGAGAGGCTTTGGGAGCATCAGACAGCACTTGAAAAGTAAATATTTCAAAGAATGACTCAACAGTGTATTGGTTTAACATTTTAAATGCTGTATGTTCATCCTCCCTTAAATTTTGCAACTCCTATTATTAGTTTTACTAATGTCCGTTCACTGTGGAATTGCAATGGGTTGTCTTCTCTCATGGAACAGAACAGTAAGTTTAGGCATTGGTCAAATCCGCTTCCGACCACTGGAGGGCGCCAGCACAGTGTCAAGCCCGCTTCCCAAACTCGTCCCCAAAGGAACGGGGGGCCCCCTATTGCTCTGACATTCTCAGTATTGTTTTCCATGCTATGTGCACTTCCCCACGCTGTTCCTCATGTTTCCCCCCTCCTCTGTGTCCCGGGCAGATCACGTTCCGCTTCCCCGCCGCCTGGCTGACCATGTTCGACGCCGTGCTCATCCTCATGCTCATCCCCCTCAAGGACAAGGTGGTGGACCCCATCCTGAAGCGCAGGGGCCTGCTGCCCTCCTCCCTCAAGAGGATCGCCGTGGGGATGTTCTTTGTCATGTGGTCGGCAGTGGCAGCCGGTGAGCCGCCTCACACACACACACACACACACACACACACACCTGCCTCCTGGTTGATGACTTTCACTCCGCCCTGTGACTGGAGAGCGTCGCGAGAGCTCGTTCTCACGTGTGCTCCACCTAGTCGCTCTCGCGGCGGGAAGCGCCACTCGTCTCGGCTGAACCGCGCCACCCTGGAGAGCCCCTCCTCCTGGAGAGCCCCTCCTCCTGTCTCCCGTCTGGTTTCATCGGTGGAATTTCCTCGTTGTTGACATTGTCATTCATCTCTTTATCCGCCGTTTCAACACTCACAGTTCCAACATAGTCTCAAGCTATTGTGTCATTAAAGTCAGAAGAGAAGAGTCATTCACAACCACAGGGGGAAGTCAGAAGAGAAGAGTCATTCACAACCAAAAAAAGCAAGCTAATTTGATGTGATACGAGTGACTCTGTTGTCTTTCTAAGAGCACCTGACCTTCAGGATGTCGTGTGTTCTTCCGAGGCCAGCAGGTGGTCTGTCGTGGAGGTCGTCATATCCGTAGCATCGGACCTCCTCTACCTGACGTGCTGCGGGGACCAGGGACGGGAGGACAAGCCTCCCAGGGTGTCCTTTGTTCCCAGGGCCCAGAAGCTCCGCCGTGTGTCTCCACCCCCTGTCCTGTTTGACTGCCCCCCCACGTCCCCGTCCCCCCACGTCCCCCGGTAGTGCTCGGTCCAGCGCTGCTCCAGCCCGGGGAGTCGGATTTCAACATGAGCCTGTCCGCTCTCGGGCTCGCTCTCTGGTTTCTGCGTTGGGCACAACCTCGCTTTTGAAACGGCGCTCGTATGAGACTTCCGGAGAGCCTTATGTCTCTCTGACTTGTTTTGACTTGGTAAGATGAGTGTGTACGACGTTCACGCTGACCTTTGAGATAGTTTTAGATGGGGAATTATAGTTTGTTAATCCCCGAAAACATGTACTGTACTTGTTCACTCTGAATAGCTGTTTGGTTGAAGACGAGGAATGCTCGGTGGCACAATTTTCTTTACAAAACCACACGCCCCTACTGTTCCGGCTGATTGGTTGTTTTGTTGGGGTGTGTCACCCTGTGTGGGCAGTATGAGAGCTGACTGGATGAGTAGCTTCTGCAGAGGTAGTGTGTGATCCAGGTTGACTGTGGCGCCCTCTGGAAGGATGTGATCAAAGACTAATGTTGGCCCCGGGGACTCCTGCCCCCCCCCGGACCCCCCCTCCCTGCCCCCCAGGCCCCTGGGAGATTGGTGCTCAGCTACATCCATCTCACCACTGTTCCATCGTTAATAAACCACAGCCAACCACAGGCACTGTGCAGGAGGAATTGCTTACCACGTAAACGTGTGTGTGTGTGTGTGTTAGGGAAGGAGGGAGGATGTGTCTGTGTAAGGCAGTGTGTGTCGCAAAGTATGAATGGTGTGTGGTTTTAGGAACTGTCTTAACTCTAGAGAATATGGTCTAACCTGACAGGAAACATGTTTGGATCAGGGAGATCTAGTCCAGGCCTTGTACCAATCCTGATTGGTGTTTCTTGGCTCAACACAAAGCTCTTTTCGCTATTTACACTGTGCCACTTTTAGGAGAGAAGGGAGAACCAAAAATTAAAAAGTTAATTTCAGTTCAAATTTTCTTCTGCTTTCTTGTTTCCCCATAAGGGTATTTTAAAGTAGCTACTTATAACTTATAAACAGTTAATACTACTCTAAAACCTAGCCTCTAGTTCAGCTTTACTGGCTCAGAGGCCAACAAGTTTCCCTCAGAGGTGTGAAATTATAAAATACAAATTTATCTCGTTACTACCCCTGTTTATGCTCAAGTGCAGGCAGGGGACTAGCTGGAAATGAGTTTGATCTGTTATTAATATGTCATGAATAGTCATGTCAGTCAGATTATGAGTCGCTCTCGGTGTCAGTCTCTCTCCGGTGGGGCGATACGCTGCTGCTGCCCAGGGGGCCCAGCCCTGGAGGCCCCAGCCCTGGAGGCCCCAGCCCTGGAGGCCCCAGCCCTGGAGGCCCCAGCCCTGGAGGGCCCAGCTCTGGAGGGCCCAGCTCTGGAGGGCCCAGCTCTGGAGGGCCCAGCCCTGGAGGGCCCAGCTCTGGAGGGCCCAGCTCTGGAGGGCCCAGCTCTGGAGGGCCCAGCTCTGGAGGGCCCAGCCCTGGAGGGCCCAGCCCTGGAGGGCCCAGCCCTGGAGGGCCCAGCCCTGGAACTGCAGCCCAGACAGATGGGCAGCTGTGGCCCTGCCAGACTGGCGTCCGGGGCCCTGGACACAGCCAGAACATACACAGCACCATACACCTGTCCCCCCACACACACACACACACACACTTCACAGGGTTGCCATGTGCTCATCACGGCCAAGCCATCGTCTTTGAAGTTACCTTTTACGTTTAATTTATTGAATCATTTTCGACTAAAGATATATTTATTTTCTTTATTTTCTCCCCCCATCAGCTTTAGCTGATGTTGAATGCCTTTGACTTGCTCTCCAAAAGTGGCAGTGTTTAGTTTTTTTTTTGTTGGTCTGGGAAGACGAGGGTCTGTTTGTGGCGAGGGAGCGCCTAGCTCTGGGCCAGCAGGCTCCACATTACCCTGGATGGACGGCTGGTATTAAAGCATGGCTGGATTACGAGCCTGCATCCCCTCTAAACGCCAGCATTAAGTGTGGCTGTGATAGGAGGCTGTCTCTGGGCATTTTCTGGAAATAGCTGCTGGTTCCATGATAATGGTTATCGAATAAAGCTTTCAGGAAGCGGCGTCGGCTGATGACAACTGCTTGGGTGTTATTGTTAAGCTGTCTCTCTCTCTCTTTCTCTCTCTCCCTACCTCTCTCTGTCTCTGTCTCTGTCTCTCTCTGTCTCTCTCTGTCTCTCTCTCTCTCTCTCTCTCTCTCTCTCTCTCTCTCTCTCTCTCTCTCTCTCTCTCTCTCTCTCTCTCTCTCTCTCTCTGTGTGTGTCTCTCTCTCTTTAACTCTATCTCTCCCTCACTCTCGACACTGTCTGTCTCGCTGGTTCGGTTTTCTCGCTCTCTTACTATCTCTCTCTGTTTCTCCTTTCTCTATCTCTCTCCATCTCTCCTTTCTCCCTTTGCGAGCTGTTGTAATCTGTGTTGGAGCGTGCAGATGGGATCTTAATGAAGCAGTAGTCTTGACTTGGCACTAAATCCCTCGCGGACTGTCAGTGAATCCCCCTAATTCCTGCGAGGGAATATGTTTGGATGTTTGTCTGTGTTTGATGTAGTACATTAAGTACTGTAAGAAGTGCTTGCTAACCCTGACTGCATTATTTATGAAGGGCATGTTTTCACCTCTCAACTAGCCCGAGAGGTGCTAGTTGAGAGGTGCGTCTGTGCCAAGGGAATTGTACAAACCTGCCGAGGCAGTTATTTCTACGTTGAGATGTTGTTATTTTGTTTAAATAATTTTCATTTCTGTCTCTCTTGTCTATTGTTTTCACGTCACACGCCACCCTAAACACCACAGCCTCAAAACACACCCTCGAACTGCTTCGTATGTATTCAAAAGTGTTACGAAATAGTCTCCCAACACACTGTGTGCATCCCAACAAAAATCTATGTATAACCTGTGGAGTCAGGTGGCTGAGCGGTGAGGGAGTCGGGCTAGTAATCTGAAGGTTGCCAGTTCGATTCCCGGCCGTGTCAAATGACGTTGTGTCCTTGGGCACTTCACCCTACTTGCCTCGGGGGGAATGTCCCTGTACTTACTATAAATCGCTCTGGATAAGAGCGTCTGCTAATTGACTAAATGTAAACCTACTGGTATCTCTCTTCTTCTCCCCCCCCCCCCCCCCCCCCCCGCAGGAATCCTGGAGACGAAGCGTCTGGAGATCATCAAAACCAAAGGGACGATCGACCAGGTATTTGGCAAAGTGACCTACTATGCTGCCGATCTGCCCATTTGGTGGCAGATCCCCCAGTACGTCCTCATCGGGATCAGCGAGATCTTCGCCAGCATCGCAGGTACAGCACTCGGCACGTGGCGTCGCTAATTCACATATGGTACGGCCCCTAAGTCCAGTATGTTTGCGCTGTCCACACGACAGAATACATTGTGCGATGGAAGGTGATGTAAGGAAGAATCATTCCTGTCAGGTGTAGGAGTAAGGTCATACAGATGGTGTTAATATGTTCATATTACCTCGATTTCTTAGACGGCTACCTTTCTGTATATAGCCAAATGCTAATACCACTTTACATATACAAAGGACAAGGTAGAGCCTCTAATGGCTATGGGGAGTCTATCTGGTGAGGCTTGTTCTGTCCAGCTGCTTCTGGGCTACAGTTCCTGGCATCAACGCTGTCTCTGTGGTTCATTATGTCCTAATGACTCATGTAATCACTGGCGTGTTTTACTTAAACGCACCCTCCCCTCTGCTTTGGTAGATGTGGAAGGCATCCATTTTGTCTGTTTTGTTGTTGTTGAACGTTTTTAGGTGAGGAATCTGGGAGCTATCAGCCAGGAAGGTGTCTACCTTCAGAAAGAGATGCACAGTCAGGGAGTCAGGTGGCTGAGTGGTGAGGGAATCGGGCTAGTAATCCGAAGGTTGCCAGTTCGATTCCCGGTCATGCCAACTGACGTTGTGTCCTTGGGCAAGGCACTTCACCCTACTTGCCTCGGGGGAATGTCCCTGTACTTACTGTAAGTTGCTCTGGATAAGAGCGTCTGCTAAATGACTAAATGTAAATGTAAAATGTTTAAATCACATTTCTGCGACTGGACTGTGTGTCCAGTGTGCTACCATGACGACAGGTCTGCTCTGAGTGTTATCTTCTTCTGCAGTCCTGAGAATACAGTCTGTCCTGTACAATTCATCCAGCGCCGAATATACTGTCGATTCTGTGCTTCACTGAGGAATGTTTATCACGCGAGCATCCCAACTGTCATTTCTGCACCGTGTGTTTTAGCTTGATGACGTCACATGAGCACCGCTCACGCTGTTACATGGTACAATGAGACTTTGGGACCTAATGCATATTAGGAACCCCCATCCCTGGTTACCCTAGGGATATCCACACTCCCCTCCTCTGAATTAGACCTTTTCTGTTTGAAAAGCTCGACTGACATCCGTGCACTGTGTCTCTGGCCAAAGGGAGAGGAGAGGGAATGCCTGTTCCTGGGATCCAGGTGGTCTAAATGTACCTCAGGGTTCTCTGCAGCCTAGACTGTAGGCTCAGTGAAGATCTTCTTCAAGGACAAAGTCTCTTCCCAGAACATACTCTTGATCCTCCTGATTTTGTAGGAGTGTGTAGCCAGCTCTCTTATCTCTCACTGAGCAGACCTAAAGCCCGAACAGTAATAATACTCAATTGGATGTAGACGTTTCCACTTCTCTCCAGATCAATTTAGCAGGCTACCCTTTCTCCTCCGCTTGATCTCCACTGAGCTCCGCTTGCTTCCTCGACGATAGCGTCCTGCTTTCATTGTCATTGCCTCCAAGTCAGCCTCGGCTCTCCAATTTACAAGAGGAGCTTAGAAGTATTAACAAAGAGTGCCACTGTTTGTGTCACGGTACAGGATGGGAGCCTTTTGAAGCAGCTGGCTGTGTTGTGGCAGCGAGCGACTCTGGTTGTTCATGTTGTGTGTTTTTTTTAAATCAATGAAACTCAGTCTCATTATTATTTTTCTTCTCCGGTTATGATCATTGCCAGGCTCAGTCTTCCTGTGGAGAGCCTGTAATAACGTGGGTGGCTAGGGACTCCTAGTCCCTCTGTCTGGGGCTGACACAAGCCTCATCCTAGTCCCTCTGTCTGGGGCTGACACAAGCCTCATCCTAGTCCCTCTGTCTGGGGCTGACACAAGCCTCATCCTAGTCCCTCTGTCTGGGGCTGACACAAGCCTCATCCTAGTCCCTCTGTCTGGGGCTGACACAAGCCTCATCCTAGTCCCTCTGTCTGGGGCTGACACAAGCCTCATCCTAGTCCCTCTGTCTGGGGCTGACACAAGCCTCATATATCCTGCTGGATCAACTTAGCTTCCCCTTTTCCTTTTTTGTATACGTTTTTACCTCGGAGAACCGCGGTGATACTGTGCATTTTTACATAGTCGAATGACATCAAGCCATGTCAGGTTAATTCAAAGAGATTTTTCTTTTTTTTCCAGGGACGAGAATCTGTCAAGTTCCTCTAAGCAGTGCGTTTGTCTCTGTTGAATAAGCACCGTGTTTTTAAATGGGTTAAATTGAACATAATGAAGTAAGATTAGGTGCAGCACACATACGTTTATTTGTATGCCTAGGGTGACTTTTAACAACCACTGGAAGTCACGTCTGACTATTAGGGCATCCGTGAAATTCTAATAGAGACAGAACAAAGCTTTGGGGAACCTTAAAATACAACGTATTCTGCTCTCCTTCCATATAGTCCCACAGGGTTTGACTTCAAGGGAAATTGGATGACAGAATTGTGACATATGTCTGGGACAAAAGGGAGTCGTTCCCCCCCCCCCCCGGTCTTATTCTGTTTGAATAAATCCGTTTCCTACACCAGGTGCCCACCTGGTCCTCAGCAGCGGTGCGTGCCTGGAAGGAACCCGGATCCTTCTTTGCTTGTGCTTCTGCACCACCCGCAGTTTGTCTGCTTTCAGGCGCTAAGAATATGCGAAAACTTTGCAAAATGATCCCCTAAGGGATTTTTAATTATGTATTGCTCTTTCGGAAATGTTAAAGGCTAATGTTATTTTCCAAGAAAGAAAAATCACCCCTCTAACATGGCCCTCGGGAAGAAGAAAAAAATACAAATAAATATATATTTTAACTATACTTCTTCCTTTTTGAATAATTCCTCCCCCTGGTCTAGAAAGGTCAGCCTGTTTGTTTGGGATGTGGCGGGGAGGCAGACAGGAGATATCATTGTAATTCCGTCTCAAATCATTGTTTTTACCTACGATTGCGGTTGAAAATAGCCCACCCTGTCCTCTTTCGACTGCTGCACATGGTCCTTCGTGGCCAGTGTTGTCTTGAATGCTTGGCCATTGACCCAGGCCTCTAGGCATGGACTGGAAAGGTTATCTGAGGGTAGAAATGGCTTAAATGTTTTCTTTCACAAAACATGGGAAGGTCAAGTTTGCATTAGTTGAGTACAAGTTTTTATTTAGTTTGTTAACTCAAAAGATGGCCTTGTCTTTATCACGCCTCCATATCCTAATGTCCTACACATCCAGCATAGGTGTTTGCAAAGAACACCTACACTGGTTCTTAGTTCTTCTTTTATTTCCCTCTGAGGAAGGCCCTAAAAGCCATCCTTACTTAACGGACGCGCCCTAATCTCTACTGACAGAAGCAGCTATAAGGCTTAATTCGTGAAACCCCAAAGTTTGAGCTGCCATGAAATTATAAATGTCATCTCGCAGGCTGAGTTCTACAGTATATTCACAGACACGTCCAAACAGCACACACGCAGCCTGGCTCTTCCTCTTCCTCTGGTCACATATTAAATATAAAGAGATTTACCCAAAACAATTGCAGTTGAATAGGTGATTAGGAGGCCCTGAGGAGGGGAGGACAAGGCTGACGTTGAGCCGTGAAATGGCAGTTGGCCAACTACTGTAGGCCTGCCTGTCTCATGCATAATAAGTGGAGCGATGGTGCTTCTGGAAAGCAGGCTCTCTGATGTGGATGGAAATGTAATCTACTGAACGTGGAAACACACAGTGAGTGCTGAACTTTGTTGCTGTACTGAATATAAGATGCCCTGTGTGTGTGTGTGTGTGTGTGTGTGTGTGTGTGTGTGTGTGTGTGTGTGTGTGTGTGTGTGTGTGTGTGTGTGTGTGAGAGAGTGTGTGTGTGTTTGGGTGTGAGAGTGTGTGACAGTGTGTGAGTGTGTGTGTTTTTGAGTCCGTGGGTGGATGGCTGGGTGACAAGTCAATATCTGTGTCTGTGAAGAGTCCACAACACATCAACCTGAATGTCAGCCAACAGTGACCGCTCCTGGCCAGAGTCTACCCCAAAGTCATTATCACAAAGACACTGTGATATCACTCATCATGTAGCTGGTGCATCATTTGCAGTTATCTCTGAGCTTTTGTCTCAATATTTATTAACCGGTAGTCTTACAACACATCTGGTTTTCATTGAATAGCCTAACGAATAGTTGAATCCTCCATTCTTTAATCTTTCATCTACCTGTTGGACGTCCACTGTTCTGTGCTGAATTTCAGGTTGGTGTTCTGGGTGTACAGCTGACCACTCTCACTGTACAGCTGACTACTAGGGAGTCAGAAGGTCGCCGGTTCGATTCCCGGCTGTGCCTAATGATGTTGTGTCCTTGGGCAAGACACTTCACCCTACTTGCCTCGGGGGAATGTCCCTGTACTTACTGTGAGTCGCTCTGGATAAGAGCGTCTGCTAAATGACTAAATGTACTCTCACTGTACAGCTGACTACTCTCACAGCTGACCACTCTCACTGTACAGCTGACCACTCTCACTTGGGGGCTGGCCTCTGCCTCAGGCTGTTAGACAACAATGTTGCTCACTTCCTGTGTCCCATGATTGGAACCATAATTGAATTGGCCAAGAAGGACAGAAGTCAACAGATTGGATTGTTTGCTCCACATACACACAGGAACACATGGGTTTGTTAGCTCAACTGCATGTAGATTATCGCTGGGCAGTACATAAGGATTCACACACACTTACTGTACTCATAATAAGAGTACTCATTATTTGTAATTGTCTTTGTGAATCATGGGATTTCTGGTGTATTCTTGTGTGTTCCAGGCCTGGAGTTTGCCTACTCTGCTGCTCCTAGGTCAATGCAGAGCGCCATCATGGGACTGTTCTTCTTCTTCTCTGGGGTCGGATCCTTCGTGGGCTCTGGGCTGCTGGCCATCGTATCCCTCAAGGGGATTGGCTGGATGTCCTCCCACAAAGACTTTGGTAAGGAACAGAAGAAGAAGAAAAAAAAAAATATATATATATATATATAATAATCCAATATTCTCTTTTTCTTTCTCGTTCTCTCTCTATCCCTCGTGTTTTAAAATGACACAAAACTTTGATCTACTTTACAGCAGAAATCATTTATCTGTTTTTTTTTTTTTTCAACGTGAAGTCAGAGTTCTTTATCGTGTCATTTCCGCGTCCCAGTGAGCTCAATGTAATGACGTCATAGGGCCCGCTGTGTTTTAGGCTGGAAGGGCACTTTAGAGAAAAAGCTATTCTCCTGAGGTAAATTGGGGAGATGACTCAACTGTGTACAATATTGACCCAGTTCTTCTATAATGGCCCATGGACCCTGTGGAGGCCTCAGCTTGTTTTACAGGACTGAGTTTGAGGCATGACCCAGGCATCTGAGTTCCTCCGCCAACCTACCAGTTATTGAACATAGTTTTCCTGTCGAGAAGAATGACTCTCCTCATCAATATTCTGATGCCCTCCCTTCGCTATCTCTGCAGGATGTCGTGAGGGTTCAAGTGTTTACTGGGTGGGGGATTGATGTTAGCAAAACATCTACTTCTTTCCTATTCTCACAACATGACACAGTATCGACTGTGCAAATTTAGATATGGATCCCCTCAGCTGCAGTCTCGGAGCATCGACTGAAATGTATTTTCTTAGGGACAAGTCTCAAGAATGTTCATGTCCACTCTTGATTTAAAACCCACTTAAGGAGTTTGTAAATGAGTTGCGCCAGGGGAGAAAACGTGGGCAATTCTCTTGTTTTTAAGAGTGTTTCCTGTAATAAATAGACATGTCAGACTAACGACAAAAGGTTTGTGTAAATCTGTCCGAGTGCGAGAATAAATAGCGTGGAGGTGGCAGCAGATGGATGCGTTCCCTGGCGAGAGAGCCCTTCCGTCCCAGAGGCACTTTCCTAGGAGCCGCACGGTAAATAAGCCAGCTCTGTAAATTGTTTACCCACAAACACCTAATAGCTCATTAATACAGCGCGCCGACAGTTCTGGACGTATTTTTGATGATGTTAGCACTCGGAGATGCTTGGCACACCCACATAAATCCATCCTTCGCCCCGGCTCTCGTTTGTTTAGTAAGCATCATTCGATTGTTAAGCGAGAGCCTGGGCGCCCGCTGGCTTTCTCCTTCCCTCCCTCGCCGACACGTCTTTTTGAGAAGGTAATTTAAAGAACGAGAGAGAGGGAGGGGTTGGGCGGAAAACACCAGAAAGAAAACATCCAGGTGGTCATTGATAAAAGACAGATGGTGTGAAATATTGGCCTCAAAGCCAGTCAGAAATCACCGTTTGTTGTGACTGTAACAGGAAGTTTTTTTTGTTCTCTCCCTGACATACATTTGTGGTTCTACCTGCCTGCTCTTGCCAGCCTCCTGGGAGCGTGGCACTGCGCCGGGCCTCTGCAGGGGAGGTGGAAATGAAACCAACCTTATTTCCATGGCTGGGGGGGATGTTCGGAGCTGTAAACATCAGGCTGGGAGAGACTTCCAGCCCGGGGACAGACAACCTGGATTAATCACTAACTGGGGGCTTGATTACACAGCCCCGTCCTCTTAAGTAAATCTGCCCCTGGAGCTCAGCGCTGCCACAGCCACCCCCTCCTGTCCCTGCCCTGCAGGCTGATTTACCCCCCTCTCTGCTCCTCCACTCCCCTACTCCTCTCTGCTCCTCCACTCCCCTACTCCTCTCTGCTCCTCCACTCCCCTACTCCTCTCTGCTCCTCCACTCCCCTACTCCTCTCTGCTCCTCCACTCCCCTACTCCTCTCTGCTCCACCACTCCCCTACTCCTCTCTGCTCCTCCACTCCCCTACTCCTCTCTGCTCCTCCACTCCCCTACTCCTCTCTGCTCCTCCACTCCCCTACTCCTCTCTGCTCCTCCACTCCCCTACTCCTCTCTGCTCCTCCACTCCCCTACTCCTCTCTGCTCCTCCACCACTCCCCTACTCCTCTCTGCTCCTCCTCCACTCCCCTACTCCTCTCTGCTCCTCCTCCACTCCCCTACTCCTCTCTGCTCCTCCACCACTCCCCTACTCCTCTCTGCTCCTCCACTCCCCTACTCCTCTCTGCTCCTCCACTCCCCTACTCCTCTCTCCTCCTCCACTCCCCTACTCCTCTCTGCTCCTCCACTCCCCTACTCCTCTCTGCTCCTCCTCCACTCCCCTACTCCTCTCTGCTCCTCCTCCACTCCCCTACTCCTCTCTGCTCCTCATCCACCCCCTTCCTCCTCACTTCCTCCTCCCCAGCACTTCATCTCTCTGAGCCTCCACTTGTTATTTAAAGTCCAGTGCGCTAATGTGTTTTCCGTCCGACTTGGTCGTTCATCCTGTTCCAGTCCGATTGAGATGGGCGTCCACGTCCGCTCCCGCCAGCGAGGCACTGACCTGGCGGACGACCTCAGGAGCTGCCTCTGTGAGGGGTCAACTACCCCCGCCTCAGCCTCATCAGCAGCCTCACATCGGAGGGTTTGTTTATCTGAAACGCCGGTTGTTTCGTTGTCGCTCGAAGACGGCCCCGAAGCCGAGTCAGGGAGGACGCTCTGAATGTGACGGTGGAGGATATCGCCCTCCTTTTGTTCCGTGTTCAAGTGCTGGCTTGACCCGCGGGTCAGGGGTCAGAGGAGAGCTTTGAGCCTCGGTCTGAGATGACATTTTTCACATCCTGCTCATGAACAGCCGGGTCATACTTAGCGAAATGTCAGTGTTTTAATGTTGGCTCAGATGTCACAGGAGTCACCTGTGTTTTTATAGAGCTTTTTAGGTCTGAAAGAAATCTCCTTCCTCCTTTCATAGGCTCAGACAGAGGGACTCAACCACAGACTCCTAGACAGGAGATGTCTTGACTGCAGGGGAAGGGCTCGGGGTGCATATCGTATGTAGCTATGAGCTAGCTCCTCCACCAAATGATGGCACAAACGAAGACATTTAAATACCGATATGAAAGAAAAGAAAATGGGTCAGAGAGAAATCGTTTCAGTTGCGGAGAAAATGAAGCTTGCATTGATCCTCCTATTCCGCTCATTTGGAGCCGGAGGAGGGTTATTGAATGCATTGGAGCATTCAGATGTTGGGCATTCCACAGAATGTGAATGCATTGATCCATTTTCAGAACGGTGAATTGATATTGACCTGGTTCATCTAGACTTCACGTGACAGGCTCTTTCTTAGCCCTCACAGACCAGGCAATTATGTCTTGTTTCTCTGTGCCTGTGTACAGGCTTGACTTTTTTTTTAGTCGAGCCGTTTTAGTTTCTGGGGCAGTAATTCTGCTATTATTTGACCTTTGACCTTTGAGTGTTGGTACGGACACAGTGTCTGGCAGAGAGAGCGGAGGAGAAAACTTCATTTTGGGTTATAGGATTGGAATGCCAATGCTTCTTATGGATTGAGCTGCACACCCGCATCTGCCCTTTTAAAATACCTGTCAAATATTTATGGGGTTCGTTTAATAGTTTGCACAGCAAGTCCTTGTTTTGCCTTTTGCTTCCATAATTAGCACACTTTTGAAAGTGCTTAGCAGCCAAGTGGGCCCTGGGGGCTGGAGGCAGGGGGGGGGGTCTCAGCCCAATTTAGAATATGTCCCATTACAGAATTAAAACCTTGCACGATCTCTCAAATGAGCTTCGTAAACAGAGTTGTTAAAGAGATGTTTTCTTTCTTTCTTTGTTTACCCCCCCTGATATTGCTCAGGGACCAGTTCATCGGATGTTTATTGAATCTATAAAGCACTTGACAATTAGGGTAAATAAGAGGGTCTCTCTCCTCTCTCCCATCATGTGTCTCTCGCCCAGCTACAGTGGTGTCTCTGTGTCCTCCGAGCACGGCCCCCAGTGTTAATTAAGACTGCGGTTGGTGGACTCTCCTGTGAGCGCCGGTTAAAGTGAATTATTGATCTGAGACCGAAGCCGATTCCGAGGCAACTGGATGCCCCCATCCCCCCCCCGCTTTCGTCCTGCTAGCATTGTTTTAAACCCACCATGAATTATTCACGCGGTGGTGATAGACGGTCTGGATTGTTCTTTTAGTCCATCTCACATCTAAAACAGCTCCCAGCTTGATACAGAAAGGAGAGAGCAGACAGAAAAGGGGTGGGGGGTGTATTCATCTTTTCCATTGTATTTCTACCTTGACAGAGGCGGGATTTATGAAAATATATCACCTCACACGACGATTTCATCCTATATGATCAGGAGAGATGTGTCCGAGCCTTTGAAAGCCAGATTAAAGGATTTCAATGAATGAAGTCACGTTCAGGGTACTGTACGAGGGCCACGCGGCGCCCCTTCATGTGGAATCACACGTCTGTGATGTTCCGTCTTTAATCTTGGACGTTTCCACTCGTCTTGAAAGGGCACGAACACGGCCAGCGATCGACGGAGCACGTGAACAAGGTACCTTGTTCACTTGTTCACCCGTCCACTGATGCAGGATGTGCCCAGCTCAGAGACCGCACAGGGACAGGAAGCCACGGCAAGTCTTTGTCTGGTAAAGGTTAGCCTTTACCAGCCTTTGTTGAAACTCTGTGGACGGTGTCAGCTCGGTGGGTCAGTGTGAAGGCTAGCCTCTCACAGGCTTGGTGGGTCAGTGTGAAGGCTAGCCTCTCACAGGCTCAGTGGGTCAGTGTGAAGGCTAGCCTCTCACAGGCTTGGTGGGTTTAGGGTTAGGGTTAGCCTCACAGGCTCGGTGGGTCCGTGTGAAGGCTAGCCTCACACAGGCTCGGTGGGTCAGTGTGAAAGTTAGCCTCTCACAGGCTCGGTGGTTCCGTGTGAAGGCTAGCCTCACAGGCTCGGTGGGTCAGTGTGAAAGTTAGCCTCTCACAGGCTCGGTGGTTCCGTGTGAAGGCTAGCCTCACACAGGCTCGGTGGGTCAGTGTGAAAGTTAGCCTCTCACAGGCTCGGTGGTTCCGTGTGAAGGCTAGCCTCACAGGCTCGGTGAGGCTGTGCAGGTCTGGCTCACTGACCTCTTTCTTCAGCGTGTCCTGCAGGATGGGACCATGGAGAGTCCTTGGGCTCCTTCACCCAGAGTGGGCCTCGCTACACAGAGGAAGGTGTAATTAGACTGGTCTCTCTGAACGCCCGGCCTGTCAGAACTCTCTCACCAGTCCTCTTTCTCCCCACTTCGCTCTGGCCAGATGCACCATGGGAGATGACAGGACTCCTGGGGAATTACCCCCTTATCCAATTAAAATCAAGCCTGGGACTCCTTCTGTAGGTCTTTATTCACCGTGACAGTCCCACTTGGAGAACTTAATAGGTGGGTTCCTCAGACAGCGCATGGGCCCTGAAGCAATGGGATTTTTCTCATTGGAAGATACAGGGGCTTTCAAACAGCTCCAGTGGCCAGGCTTGCTTGCTGCTTCCTGCTGGATTACAGTCGGAAACCGTAAAAAGCCAGCAGCCCGTTGTGTATAGAATGTGACCATTTTAATAAAGTGGAAAAGAATCCAATACCAGGAACTCTTGACAAGGTACCTGTCAAATGAAGAGCAGTTATTTGCTGCACTGTCTCTTCACTAAGCAGTAGGACCAATAAAACAGTATGTGGAACATAGCAAGAGGTGGAAAGCAGCTATAATGCCAATACAATTGTCAGACAGTGTTCTGTTTAAGTTTCAATATGGAGGATTTAGGATGGCTGTATGCTTTTTTTTTCCTTCCCATGTCAAACCGGAGCAGGGGGAAAACAAGTATTTGTTTAGGATTCCCCCGCAGTGCGTCTTGATGAACAGGGACAGCCAGTTGCATCAGCAGCGTTGGGTTTCATACGTACGGGTTGTTCCTCTGTTTTAGAATAGGAAAACCTTCACAAATACAGTCGCTACTGGCAAGGGGGGAAAAAACAAGCTTTTCACTATTAAAATACTTGAAAAACGCCAACTCTGCAGTTTCCATGATGTGTCCCAGCTAGGGAGGGAGGGCATGAACAGATATTTGAGGTTCTTGTTCCGTGGTGTTTCAGAATATGAAGGTGGTTGAACTAGGTGTGATACTGTACAGTGTAGGATAGTGACAAGATGTTGAGACTTAACATGTACAGTTAATGGTAACCCTCTCCCACCTCCCTTTGCTCTCTGTCTCACACACACACACACACACACACACACACACGTACGTTGACGCGTATGTAAATCACATCCAGGTTGACGGTGTACGATGCTTTTTCCCCCCATTTTGATTGCCTTCTCTCCCCTGGGAAAACAAACAGTGCTTTAGTTCTGATGAAAGACTCCCCAGCTCTGCTCACAGCCGAGGGTCCAGATTGTTCTGTTATTCCCCGTACTTCAATCCCACATCATCAATGGGGGGTCAAACAGCACCCTGTTTAGAACGTTTTCTGTCTGTGATAAGAGAAGAAGGAGAAAGAGCCTTCCTGCTGACAGAACTGTGTTTCCTCTCATCCACACAACCCGTTCTGAGCCGTTCTGTCTTCCTTCTCATCAGACAGAGCGAGCTAAACATGGAAGGCCCGCTCCGTGAAGTTGTCATTTTGTCAATCCCATTGAGCATGTCTGGGACCTGTTGGATTGGAGGGTAAGGCCTGGAGCCAGAGATGTCCCACTGAACGCTCATAATCACGCACTCATTTGTGAAACACACCTGGCAATTGTTTGTGTTGATCTGGCAATCAGATCACCCATGATCACATCTGTAAGTGCTTTCCCAACTGGATGGGTGACATCATCATGGATATCCTACCAGCCCCAATGGCTCAGAGAGGAGAGAGGCTGCTTCGTAACCAAGAGGTTGAAGGTTTGATTCCCAGGTATGCTGCTGCCAAATTTTAAACCACAGATTGGCAGATGCAGATCCTGTCAGCAACAGGACGGTGTGGTGGGTTAAGATGTTGCGAATGATGAAGGGTTGTTGGCTCAGAGTTGTAATGTGATCAGTTTGATCCCCACCCACGTGTGATTTTTAATCTAGTTACTCTATGTACCTGTCTTTATTCCAGTGAAGTACCCCAAGAATGGTAATGATATCATAACGGCCCCAATGGCTCAGTGAGGAGAGAGGCTGCCTTGGAACCAAGAGGTTGAAGGTTTGATTCCAGGCTACTGTCAGTTTTGAAAATCGAGAACAGATTCGCAGAGGCAATTACCCGAGAACAGTGTTACCAGCCCCAATGGCTCACAGGAGAGGGACACAGCCTCATAAACATGAGGTTAATGGTTTGAATCCAGGCTGCTGCCAAATTTTAAAGCGCAGATTGGCATTGAAATGCATGTCAAGAACGCCCGGAGAAAGTACATCTCTGTGAAGGGCTTCTGTGGTGTGGCGGTTAAAGGGCATGAACAAAGACAAGTCACTGGGTACTTGGAGTTCACACATCGCCGGTTCGAATCTCACCCACGGTCGGGTTGAATCGTCACCCATGGTTGTCTGGAGCCGCCCCGGCTACACGAGGCAGGGGGGGGGGCAATCTCCCCCCCCGGTGGTTCCCAACAATAATCAAAGAGGTTATCCAGTCCAGGAAGCCAACAACAGGGACTTTTTACAAACATTTCTGTAGATTTCAATTTCGTGTTTGTTTGCAGCCGGCCGGCGAGGCAGCCGAAAAATTGCTGAATTCCAGGGGAGGGGCCACATGGAAAGGAGGAGGGGTTTGGCCTGTCACAGTGTTTTGTCACTGTTGGGGTGAGGAGATACCAGATGAAGCTTCGCAATGTCGAAGGATGAGGCAGGTGAAGCTTCACTCTAGTGGTCCAACAAACTACCCGCGACCCAGATAGCCAAGAAGCGAATCCTTTGTTTTTGACTTTTTGAAAATCTGGAAAGATCTTGAGTTAATTTTTTCAGCTCCACAGTCCCCACTGTGTGTTCTGTCACAATAACCAACTTGTCTCACCCCCTCCCTCCAGGTAATATCAACGACTGCCAACTGGACTACTATTTCTTCCTGCTGGCGGGGATCCAGGGCGTCACCCTGCTGGTGTTCCTGATTGTGTCAGTCAGGTACGACAAGCAGAGGACCAGGGCCGGCAGTCTGCGACAGTCTTGACCGGCCCAACACCAAAGCCCCGCCCCCAACCTCCCAGTAACGCCCCGCCCCCAACCTCCCAGTAACGCCCCGCCCCCAACCTCCCAGTAACGCCCCGCCCCCAACCTCCCAGTAACGCCCCGCCCCCAACCTCCCAGTAACGCCCCGCCCCCAACCTCCCAGTAACGCCCCGCCCCCAACCTCCCAGTAACGCCCCGCCCCCAACCTCCCAGTAACGCCCCGCCCCCAACCTCCCAGTAACGCCCCGCCCCCAACCTCCCAGTAACGCCCCGCCCCCAACCTCCCAGTAACGCCCCGCCCCCAACCTCCCAGTAACGCCCCGCCCCCAACCTCCCAGTAACGCCCCGCCCCCAACCTCCCAGTAACGCCCCGCCCCCAACCTCCCAGTAACGCCCCGCCCCCAACCTCCCAGTAACGCCCCGTCCCCAACCTCCCAGTAACGCCCCGCCCCCAACCTCCCAGTAACGCCCCGTCCCCAACCTCCCAGTAACGCCCCGCCCCCAACCTCCCAGTAACGCCCCGCCCCCAACCTCCCAGTAACGCCCCGCCCCCAACCTCCCAGTAACGCCCCGCCCCCAACCTCCCAGTAACGCCCCGCCCCCAACCTCCCAGTAACGCCCCGTCCCCAACCTCCCAGTAACGCCCCGCCCCCAACCTCCCAGTAACGCCCCGCCCCCAACCTCCCAGTAACGCCCCGCCCCCAACCTCCCAGTAACGCCCCGCCCCCAACCTCCCAGTAACGCCCCGCCCCCAACCTCCCAGTAACGCCCCGCCCCCAACCTCCCAGTAACGCCCCGTCCCCAACCTCCCAGTAACGCCCCGTCCCCAACCTCCCAGTAACGCCCCGCCCCCAACCTCCCAGTAACGCCCCGCCCCCAACCTCCCAGTAACGCCCCGCCCCCAACCTCCCAGTAACGCCCCGTCCCCAACCTCCCAGTAACGCCCCGCCCCCAACCTCCCAGTAACGCCCCATCCCCAACCTCCCAGTAACGCCCCGCCCCCAACCTCCCAGTAACGCCCCGTCCCCAACACCAACCTCCCAGTACCACCCCCTCCCAACAACATCCTCTCATACTGAATTTGGTTTGTTGCTGATTATTACCACGTTAAACTGTTTAAACCGGTTTAAAACATCTTTGACAACTTTCATCAATGAAGACTCCTAATGGTAAATCTTGTCTTTACTTTTTGCTTGTTTGCTTTTTGAGGCTTTGACTGATGGCTCCCACTTGAGGCACTGTGCCATAAACAGACTGTACTTTGAACAGGAAATCATGAATGTATAAATACTGCTTTCGCTAACCCTTCTTTCAAAAGAATACTGTAGATGTGGTTTTTTTCAGAATATTTTCTTTGCATCGTTACCCCTGTTAACAGATGAACATGAAAATGTTCAGGACACTCCAGGTACCCATTATTTGCTTACCTACAGTGTGATCAGATTAACTGAGGCAATGTTGATGAGCAACATAGTGACGAGACACAGGCAAGTGATGTCACAGCGTTTTAGAAACCAAACTCTACTCAGGGGAGGTATAATTGCACCGTGATATTCAAAAGTGATCTGCCTTCTAGAACATAATGGACTGTAGCAGTGTACACCATCTCAGGGGGGGGGGGATTAAACTTGAAGCTATTGATACCGCTACATTGTTTTATGTTTAACTTTCTTGTTTTCTGTATCTGTACGACTGGAGTGCTGTATGTTTGAGTTTCTTTGTCAATAAAAACATTTAAAATGTGAGTCGTTTGAAAACACTATTGGTTGGGTAAGCTATTGTGTCGAGTATACTAGATGTTGACCAAACACTGACAATGTTTAACAGTATCCCAGCAGCATGAGGGCAGCACCTTAGTTATTATTATTTTCATACCAAGACAGTTAAAGGGGTGTGAAGACATTATGCTCACATTAATGACAGCTGCAGTGACAGGCTGGCATGAAATAGGCTGTTTCACAACTGAGGTAAGAGGCCATATATCACACAAGTTTAGCTTACCCTGCGAAGATGGAGTATTCCCTCTAGTTTTCATCAGACACAGATTGAAATCGAGCGTCATCACAAATCATGTGTTAATGTTGAGAACTCGGAGCCAAGGCAACGGGAATGGCCGTTTCCTGTTGATGAAACTGGTTGGAGAGCTCACACGGGCGTGACTGAGCAGACAGCTCTAAGTTTGAAGTTAACTCATTGCCTCCAGCACCATGCTCCGGTGTGTTCCTCACGTTGAGCGTATAAGCGTTGGCAGATATGTGAGTGGATATGAAGGCATTGCTGCGAGGCAATAACAATGAGAAAATGAGTCTGAATGGAGATAAATCTGCTTCGGAGGTTGGAAGGCAGCGAGCCTCCGGAGGAGGTTATCTATGCATTTATGAAATCAACTGCTGTGTGTTTCATTCTGTTACATTTATTGCTTCGACGCTGGTTTTCCATCCATCAGATAATCAGCTAATCCCCTCTTTCATCAAATCCAATGTTGCAGGCCAGGAGGCATTTGCCAGCATCAACTTAAATACTTGTATACGTTTTGTATCGTATTACTATATGTAACCTGCAGGATGCAGAATAAAAGGGCAATAAATCGTGCCATATTATTCCAGACAGTTTACAGCGAAAATCAATATTGACCGGTCTATTGTATTACTTAATCAAACACCCACGACGATGAGAGGCCAAATCGAAAAGTCAAACAATAGCAATTACTGGATTAGAGGGCAGTATCACATCAAGCTAATTAAAATAAGCTTTTACCACTGCGCCGTGAATACAGCAGAGAAGCAGAGAGATCTTTATCCACTCCTAATCACCGACTTTCAACGCGATTCTGAGGTTGATATTTTGGTTTATGGGCGTGTTTTACTACAGGTGTTTTCCGAACGTCATGATTAATACAACTGATTGATTAACTGTTTAAGTGATAAATTCACTGGTTTCTTTTAGTTTTTATTAATGAAAGCTTAATTTTAACAGGGCTGTCACACTGAGATCCAGGTCTATTTTACACACATAACACAATCATGAAACCAGATGCAATCAATTTAAAATAGTAAATAAAACTAATGTAAACGAAATGGTTAAAACACATTCTTACAGTATTTGCACAACTGTATATGATGCCCAATAGTCACAATTAAAGACTTGAATTGAAGAATTGAAGACTTTAAGAAGTTTGTCTCCAGTCATGTAGCATAAAAATGACAAGATGTCCTTCCTGTACCTAACTCTGTTGAGACCAGAGTTGTCTGGAGTTGTAACTGTGTCTGGGACCAACTGTAGCTCTGAAGGATAATACGGATGATACACACAGCAGGAGTCTATTTAAAATGGCTTTATAAATACCAAGTGTGCAATGTAGGAATATGTTTCCTTGTGGTCAACACTGTCCATTGCCTTTGATGGGACAATACAAAAATGCAGAGAAATGACCTGTAAAACTAACAGCCCTGAAATACCTAAACAATATCCTAAGGTACACTATTCTATATGGACCAGGATTTATTGCTGGAATTTTGTCACTATATTCTGTGTCTCTGTAGGCATGGAGCATGTCATTTGAACATAATGCTACCTAAGTCCCATGAGGGGATATCCAAATACATCTTCACTCAGCTATGACAAAGCTTTCCATTATCACCAGGTAGGTGGAGTATATATCTCTGGCCTTGTGACCTTGGCTTGTTTTCCCAACAGGCAGCTGAATGTCCTGATGTCTGAAATCACATTCAGCTGCAGCAGGTTTCTTCGCGGCCTGTCATTGCTTTTGGGTGTTGGAGTCGCTACAGTTTATTTTATTGATGGAGTACATGGAAGGTGTGTGTGTGTGGATCTATAGAGCTCATGCACACGTCCATGGTGGGGAAGTCTAGTTTACAAGGCATAGATTTGACTCGGGTACGAGGGTTGTGTTTACTAAACAATGTGGTCTTTGGTAACCCTCCGTCTGTAGGAAGTGGTCACACCGTAACTACTGTAACCTGAACAGCTGCACCTCTCTCCTCATATACAAAAGACAAAATGTTCGACAAGTATTCTCAGTGTTTTTCATGTGTTCAATTAAAAACAAAACATCTCCGAATTGAAGGCCTTGGGTGGTTTCTTTCTAAAAGGGTCTGGACTCCCAGGCAAACCAACACAAATATTGTCTTCCAAAGACTCAATGGGAACATTATTTCATCAATGCCATGTAGTTATACAGTACACCCTTCCAGAGCAGGGTCTCACAGGAAGGGAGAATGGAGGCTGTGCTACATTGTCCCTCCACGACAAGGCCAGGGATTGAGAAAAAGTCCCACTGGTGTGTTAATTACAGGGGCCCCTCCATCAATCATGGACCTGGCGGCTGACAGATGCATTCCTCTCAGACCCCGGCTTCTGGATCCCCTCGCCCTTCACAGTCCACAGGCTGTGCCCAGCATCCACAGCCCCGCTGCACAGCACACTGCGCACATCCCCCCCCACATCTGTCCCCCTCCGCTGACAGAGAACCAGCACAGCTTGGAACACACGGGAGAGGAGCCAAGAGAGATGAGGAAAAAGAAGTAATCATTTATCAGGAAAGGGGGGAGGGAGGGAAGCAGAGACAAAGAAGTAGAGGGAAGACAGGAAGGGGGAAAGGGAGAAAGAGAGAAAGAGAGAGATGGATAAGACCTTTAATCTGGTGTTTTCATTCAGCATAAAGCAGCAGATCAATAGGTGAGCATCAGGAATAGCCAGGGAAGTCATGTAGACAAGCTACTTCAACTAAACAAATAAGGGAATGGACACTGCAGCCAGCAGCGCAGGTTTCTGGGGAGCGCCGGCCTCCTTGATGTGCTAGCGAGCCAGTGTGTTGTGTTTGCTGTTCCTCTCCGAGGGGGACTTCTTCCTCTGTCAGTACACCCCCACTGCTGGTGGGTTTTACAGCATGTTCCAAGAACATGGCTGCTGTCTGCTTCACATGAAGGACCGTGACAAGAGTTGAATCCAAAGTTAATCAAGAGCCAATTATCACATACTTTTTTTAGCTGAGCTTATCATTATATCAGGAGTGCAGCCTGTTTTAGTTTGACATTAAAATGTAATTTAATTGACTTAACGAGAATGATTTGTGGAGGAAAAAATTGTTTTTCTCTCCCAACTAAAAGGCCTTGACTATCCTGGTGTGTTAATCAGGATTGGTGCTAATTTTCCATCTCAGAATTGCGTGAGAAAATGCCATCACTTTGTCCACAGAAAGCAGTCCTATAAGCTCTGAGACACAGGTTAATTAGTCTATAATTGCAATTTTTTTGCATGATTTTACTGTAATTTAATTTGAAGGGTTGTGGAGGAAATGTCACACTGGCAAGTAGTCTAATCATTATTCAATGTAATGTCCCTTTCATGCAGTAGGCGTTGTAATATTCCTCTAATAGGACTTGTAGAATAGATGGCGACAGCTTGTCCTTTATCTAAACACTGCAGCTCTGCTATCAAGCCTAATGGATCGCCCTAATACACAGTCGACTTCATTGTGACTGAAAGGTTTGTTTGGTTGTGACAAAAACAGACGAATATTCGTCTTGAATATTGAATATTCTTTAAATGATAGGTACTGTATGAAAATACAATATACAGAGCAACAATACAATGCCTTTGAGGATCAGTATATACAGAACATAGAAGATATCTGCTTCTTCGGATGAGGACGATGAGGATCAAACCTAAAAGTTGTGCCTTTTGTTTCAAACCACATGCAGAACTTTCTGAGGCCTTATTCTGGTCTGTCCCTGGAAACGAGTGCATCAAAACCCGGAACACTGTGAGAAATCAATATTCGAAACGTTATAAAACTTCCAAAAATCCATCTAAATGTATGTGTAAATATACACCTTGAACATCTACTGTATCTATTCATTTTGCATTCTGAAATAGAAGTGTCATCAACTGCATAAAACGTCAAGCTTAATGCAGGGCTATTCTGGGAGCATGTTTGATTCTTCCAACTACAAAAAGAACCATGATGATTGGACGATGAAAACGGAGGTCAAATTCAAGGTAACAAAACAACAACCAGACGTCATCATCCATAGACATATTTTTCAAGTTAAAGACTTGTCATTAATCCTATTATGGTATCATGACTATTTTCGTCCTTGATTTTCCAACATCCCTTTGGCAGTTCTATGTGGTTCACA
>NC_085045.1:3029697-3036510 GCF_963692335.1 Osmerus eperlanus | reverse complement strand
GGAGGTCATCTATAAAACATGAGAGGGTAACTTCCTGCGACCTGGCGAGAGAGAAAGCTAATGTGAGACTACAAAGGTCCAGTATGGCCCGGCAGGCCTGGCCCTGCACAGAGCACACCAGTAACAAGCCACAGTGGGATGTGGCAGAGATGCTTCAATCGGCCCACACCCCACCCAGCCAGGTCCAGACAGCACAATTAGAGACAGCGGGAAAACCCATTGGTGCACGACAGGACAGATCCTCGCAGCTCAAGCTGAATGATGCTGAAGCAGCGGTGAAATATGAGACAGATTCAGGTCCTACTGGCTGGGAATGGTTACTCTATTACCTGCTGAGGCTGCGTGGGGAGGCAGGGATAGTCCCAGTCTTTAGAAGGGGGGAAAGCAGTTTTGACACCCTAAAACCTGTAACCCGGGGTACCTTAAAATCCACTTATTTTGAGGCACTACCTCCCACTACCACATGCACAGCCATGATACCAGTTATACTGAGAACCAATAGTACACTCCGTTTTTGAGAGCCTATTTGATAGCCAATCAGCCCTGTCTCAGTCTCGCAGATTGAGAGTGCTTTTCTCTGCCTGGGACCTGCCTCATGTGGGGGGGAACTGCCGTGCCAGTTGATCATGGGCTGCCCTGTTAGCATTCAACACGGCACGGGCGCCGGGTGATGTGGTCTGGACCATCATTTCAGCACTGCGTCTGGCTCGGATCTGAAAATAAGTAAGATTTATGGTGCCAGCCGGAGTGACATAGGCGGCATGAGAAGCAGCCGGGCCTCTCTCTCCCAGGGCAGGAGGGGGGCAGAGCCGCTCTACTCTCACCGACGACCTGGCCCTGAAACACCCGCAATCGAACCCAGCCACATGGTCCAGACTCTCTCCAGAGCAGGTCAAGCACACCACTGAGCTGGGGATTTGGTTGGGCCTGCATAATTCATGGGGACCGGGGCGTGGAGAATAAAGGGAGTGGTAAACACTGAATCTGTGCTTTATATGCTTATTCATGTCGCCACACTGCTGAGCCAGCTGTACACCCAGGCTGCCTCTGCAAAAGGCACTTCAACAGCAGATAAAGAAAGTTCATCACCACTAATTTGCCACCGTGAGGATAGGAAACTGATGATCATAAAATGCCGGCATTATATGTTTTATAACATCCAATGCCAACTACAGAACTAGAGATGGTAAATTAATCAAATAATTATGGCAAGAATCTGCAGGTGTTTTCTTCCTTTGACAATATCATGGGACGCGAGAAAATAATGAAGTGTGGAGGAAGGAAGATGAATGTGTCGCACACATCATGCCACTCAAACTGTGTCTTGGAGCTATTAGGCGGGCAAAGAGAGACGCGTCCTTTCATCAAGTCCCCTCGTCACGCCAAGCAGCGCCCAGTGTGTCGTATTCCTCTCTCTCTCGCTCTCTCTCTCTCTCGCGCTCCTCTCTCTCTCTCTCGCTCCAATGGGCTTTTAATTGGGAGGAGGTGGGATGGAAGGGAGCGGAGGAGTGAGGAAAGAAAGGGTTTCAGTTGCGCCATGCGGCGCGATGCATCGCCCGCATGACATTGCGCTGAAGTCGCGGGACGTTCGGGAGACCAACGCAAACCCCCCCTTTTTTTTTATGAGGCTCTCTCTCTATCTTCCTCTCTCGTGGCTGTATCACCACCCCCTCCCCGCACCCCCTCCCCTCGCCCCCCCTCGCCCCCTCGCCCCCCCGTCTCCACTTGGGATTTCTCTCCTCAGCCGCTCCGATAGGGACAGCAGCTATGTGACAGGAGCACCTCTATCTCCACCAGGCAGTCGTTCCTCTCTCCCACTCACCGCTCTCTCCCTCTCCCCCTCCGACGGCACGTGCAGACCCGCCCGCCCCCGCCGCCCCCCTCTCTCAGATCTCATCCTCTCATTACGGGAGGGCCGCGCCGCACCCGGTGGCTGCTTTGATGGCGGGGCTCCATCGACGAGGGGCAGTTAGACAGGGAGGTGATGGGGGAACATGCTGGGGATCTCACGGCTGGACAGCGGTCTGAGAAATTAGCAGTCCGTTTCAGAGGCCGTTTTGATCCCTTATTGCAATTGATTTGTCATACGGTAACTGAGGGATATCACGAGGAGCTAGTTCTTGCAAAACAGAGAACTCTCTCTGTATAGGGGTAGTATAAGAGCAGTGCCGGGGAGAGAGAGAGGTCAACAGATTTGTACCTGTGGATGGGAGGGGAGAGAGAGAGGTCCAACAGATTTGTACCTGTGGATGGGAGGGGAGAGAGCTCTGAAAATCCACATGGATAAACTTGCTGCTCCAGCAGGGGTTGGTGATGACTTCCTCTTTTATCAGAGATCGAGTCTGATGTCAATAATATGTTGCGTTATGGATTCAACTGCGAGCCTGCCTTTGTTGAATGGATGCTGTCATTGGCAGGGACAGTCAAACCCCTGACTCCTCCTCCTCAGTCGGGGGGGGGGGGGGTGGGAGAGGATGCTGGGGCGATCCACATGACAGCCTTAAGGATGGTATTGATGTTTTGGTCACTTTGAATCGGTTTCAGCTGTACATTATGTATGAGTACACATGATTTATGGGTAAACTTCTCCTCCAGTCAAAGTAGCTGCGAGCCATGCTGCTGACCAAACAAATCTCTCAAAATATTAATTAAAGTATAGATTGTGCAAAATTCAGTTTTGGCATGCTTCAATTTGGAAAAACGACTGAACATATCTAACAGGGGTGCCCTGGTAGCTCAGCGTGTAGAGAGTGTACAACACGGGTCAAGGACATACCGCAGTGGGGTATGGATTCTGGGTTTGCCTGGGCCCTTGTCTTCCCCTCTCTCTCTCTCTCTCTCCTCTCCCTCCCCTCTCCCTCTCCCTCTCCCTCTCCTCCCTCTCCCTCTCCCTCTCCTCTACCCCTCCCCCTCTCCCTCTCCCTCTCCCTCTCTCTCTCTCTCTCTCTCTCTCTCTCTCTCTCTCTCTCTCTCTCTCTCTCTCTCTCTCTCTCTCTCTCTCTCCTCTCCCTCTCCCTCTCCTCTCTCTCCCTCTCCCTCCCTCTCTCTCCACTCATCCCATCTCTCCATCTCCCTCTCCCTCTCTCTCTCTCTCTCTCTCTCTCTCCCTCTCTCCCTCTCACCCTCTCTCTCTCTCTCCCCCGAAACGTTTTAAAGAACCAATATAACATGTTTCGTTTCAGACCTTCAAACCTGATAAGCTGGAAAGTTGATCATGTGCCGTCATGTGTCATCAAACCGTATCATACCGTCATGTATCATGTACCGTCTACACACACGGAACACATTCCTTACTCAGTTATGGCTCCCCTTTAGTGAATGTAGTTTAGAGGGAATATTGAGAGTTTTCCCCTGGGAGGGACCCGAAATAGATGATCCCCCCCCCCTCTAGAGCCCAGTGGCCGTGAATCCTCGGTCCTGCTGGGCCGGGGAGCCGCTGAATAAAACATGTCCGGATGTAGAGGCACTATATTTTAACTTTATAGGACAAATCCCCTGCAACGCTCATGAATACCACACCTGCAATACATCTAGATCAATGGGTCAGGTGGGAGGAGCCGGACTCCCTGGTGAATATAAATGACAGTCGGCCTCAGCTCCAGTAGCCACCAAGGTCAGACTCTGGGACACGGACCCCCTCCCCCTCCACCACCCCACCCGCAGAGGAGGTGAGGGGGGCGTTCGGGGACAGGGGAGGACAGGACTGCTGAGAAGGTGAGGGGGGCGTTCGGGGACAGGGGAGGACAGGACTGCGGAGAAGGTGAGGGGGGCGTTCGGGGACAGGGGAGGACAGGACTGCGGAGAAGGTGAGGGGGGCGTTCGGGGACAGGACTGCGGAGAAGGTGAGGGGGGCGTTCGGGGACAGGGGAGGACAGGACTGCGGAGAAGGTGAGGGGGGCGTTCGGGGACAGGGGAGGACAGGACTGCGGAGAAGGTGAGGGGGCGTTCGGGGACAGGGGAGGACAGGACTGCGGAGAAGGTGAGGGGGGCGTTCGGGGACAGGGGAGGACAGGACCGCGGCTCTTACATCTCGTCTGGGCGGGAGTGGGGGTGCTGGTGGAGAGGGCAGCGATGCCCTGCAGGTTCCCTGTCCTGACTGCATGGCGCGGCGCCTGTGGACTGTGAGTGCCAGGGCCGCGGGGGTACACAACCAGGGATGCGGCTCGGTCCGAGGCCGCCTCCTCCGCCCCGGCCCCAGTGTATCTGGTTCTGTCAGAAGCCGATCGATGAGAGAGTTGTGCACCCGGCGTCGGAGCAGGCCTGGCGGGGATGACCTCCTGATCTCACAGACTGATTCCTTCAGCCAGCTCTGATCAAGATCCATACCGCCAGCTTAGCTCGGCTTAGCTTCCCCTCAAGACAGAGACCTCCCTGGGCACGCACAAAGGTCAGCTCAATTACGGCTCCAAAACACACACTGCTCTCCGCGAGCATCCCTCGGCCAGTTCCACAGCCTGGCTAAAGACCAGGACGGACGGGATGTGCTACTTTGTGACAGTGGCATGTTTTTAGACCCTTCGACTTCAGTCCCAGCAAATGAGATGCTAGGAACAGATGGCCTATCAGTGAAGAGTCTCCATTTTGGGGCTGATATCTGAGAAGTTACTAATCACAGCTTTTCCACCGATTGTGCCAACAGCACCTACTTTAAAAGGAAGCTAAAATTACCACACTCTCCAATGCTTTCAAGCATCTGGAAGCATCTGGAAGTCGCCGTTTGGAACTAAAGTGTGCATCTTCTTGAGCGACACTGAAATAATACACCATTAAAAACACATCAGATTTCCTGATAAACGCTAAACTCACAAAGGCTCACACTTTCCCCATCGCTTTTCGATTCACCTGCACAACAAGTGATCGTGTTCTCCAGCTGAAGGCTTTGGATGGAGGAAAACTTCAACACCGACTGTACGGTTTGAGATAAAAACCTGCCATTTTCCAGAATAGTGAAATGACGGCAAACCAACACACCCTGTATTAATGCATCCCTGTTGCATTGTACGAGGTGTTACTAAAAGTAGGTTACGATTAGCTCGTGCACTTCATCAACAGCCTCCGTGCGCCAGCAGCCTCCAACAGCTCCCATTGGGGTTCATTTATCATCCTTCACATAGGAAACCGCGTGAGTCGTGCCATGACATAAAACGCCTTACCTTGGAAATGTAATCAACAGTGACACGGCAGCGTGTGAGCCTTGGAACAAGCCGTGCAGGCCGACCAGGCATTGATTGAGAGATCTCTGAGATACGGTACTTATTTATGCATTGTTGTTTTGTAAGCCCGTATTGTCTGTATGTAAACACCTAGAAGCCATGGGTGCCATGGTGTTTACATCTGGCATGACATACAATACACAGTCACACAGGAAGAAAGAGCCCCCTTTCTGGATATGCACATTCACAGTTTTCTTTCCCCTGAATAAGTGAGCTTGTTAGTTTGTTTCCTCTCCTGCCTGTTTGCTTTTGATAAATTGCTATCCTGCGTCCGACAGCCCGAAGCTGAAGATGGGAACTCAGGTTCCAGGAATGGAAAAAAGAAATGAAGAAAACAAAACCAAAAAATAAATAAAAAGGAATAATGGAAGATGGGACTGAGGAACTTGATAGATGGCTTTATCATGCGATGCCGGAGAAGGCCAAGGCGGTGATGTATTATTTGACGATACTTTGAAGCGCGCGTGATTACAAACGGCTAGTCTCATTCCCCCTCATCTCCATCCCCTGCCTGCGAATGTGCGGGAATGTTTATGAGTGAATGGGTTCTGCAGTGGAGGACAGCCGAGGAAGAATGATGAGGCCA
Source organism: Osmerus eperlanus (assembly GCF_963692335.1). Classification (NCBI taxonomy): domain Eukaryota; kingdom Metazoa; phylum Chordata; class Actinopteri; order Osmeriformes; family Osmeridae; genus Osmerus; species Osmerus eperlanus. The sequence goes on along the minus strand of NC_085045.1, from coordinate 3,030,711 downwards.
GGTATGATATATGCCCTGTCGCCGCCCTCGCTCTCCATCAGTGGCCCAGTGCATCGTGGGTAATGATGATGAGGCCGGCCTGGACAGGAGCTTATTACTTTGGGATGGTAAAAGATAATGGACCAGCCTCCTGCTGGCTGACGAATCAGATCAGCCTCCAATTACTGCCTTAAAGATCCATCTTGAGTTTGACCCAAAAACGTACACAGTCAGCTCTGGAGTCGAGCACCACAGAGAGGAGGCGGGAGGCGGAAAGGAAGACAATTAATCTACAGTGTTAATGTATGAATGCAGCTATGTTTGTGTGGGGAATACATGAGAGGGAGGGAGGGAGTGTTCTAGGGGGGGGGAAGGGGGTGTAGAGAGGAGACAGAGACATTTAGAATCGCAGAGAAAGACAACTCAAAGTGTTTTTGAGGTGTTTCCAGAACTTCAGAGAGAGAGAGAGAGAGAGAGAAAGAGAGAGAGGAAGAGAGAGAGGAAGAGAGGGGAAAAAAGAACTTCTGAATTCCCTTTTCATTTGGCTTTGGAAATAATTGCTGCATTTGCAGAAATGCACGCTTCATGGTTTGAAACGGGTGACAAACCAGCGAAGCCTGCTGTGAGGCTGCCGGTGCAGGTGGCCTTGTCTTCTGCAACACACAGAAGGAGACTTCTCTTCAAAGAGGGAAAAAAAGGAGAGCTCATATTTCAAAACAGTCCTACCTTTCCCCGAGGTGTCACCTAGAGCCGAAACCCATCACTTGGCTATGGAAACTGACATAAAAAGGCCTTTTTGTAATAATCAATTACGGCAAGGGCACTGTCATTTACGGCGTTCCATAAATGGGAATGGTGCTGAGGAGCCATCGAGGTAATAAGCCATAAATGTGATAAAACCCTGAATAAGCCTCCCATTATAATAATCATTAGCTTTATTACATTACAACCTTATGAGACATGGTCATTTAAGGATTCCACTTCCAATCTTAGGATTATTTCTGTCCTAATACAATTAGCTTCTTCGTTATGCCA